>NW_016803926.1:1088208-1106135 GCF_001698545.2 Rhinopithecus bieti
GACAAGAAGTTTGCTTCCTGGTGTATCTGTCCCACTCCTTTTAGCAGTGCTTTAGCCTGAAATCAAATCAGCAATAGAAAAAAGTCCAATGTGCATAATTCTGATGTGTTCCTAAAGTAAGAATAGATTTTTTTTTTTTTTAGCATGGAGCTAGCTTTTATTCTCTAATTATCCTCACATATAGCAATTATAAACCAGTGAAGAACTAACAAATAAACCTTTCCCAGAAATATTCTGAAATTTGTGTTTTCCCAATCCATGATTCTCCCTAAAGTAAGGATAGATTTTAAATGGAAACATTTTAACACCTCTTTAACAAGAAATGCCTGTTTTAAAGATGGCCAAAGTGTACATCCTAAACAAGAGCTCTCCCAGATCACTGTGTATAACAGTGATGGATGCTTGCTGTTATATGGTCAGATTACTTATTCAGATCTGAGCAAAACAGCAGTATATTCTACCTCTCCTCCACTCAGACTCTCTAAAGTAAGAATAAATTGCATTGCCCTTTATGTGCATATTTTTCACTTAGAAACAGTCTGCATCAATTCAGAAGTGTTAAGTTTTCATGTTTTGGCAATGCATAGATAAAAATTTAAATAAATGGATAAAAGAAGCTGTTTGTTTTTCACTTAAATGGAGAAGTGCTAAGGAAACAAGTAAATTTGACATGAATAGCAACACTTGTAAACACATATTTAACAAGACTAAATTGTAATAGCATATTTTCCAAAGCAAGGGAACACACAAATTATTTTTTAATGCTCAAAGTAAATAGAGGACTTAAGAAAATAAGTTAAATATTATTCAGAGAATGATCAAAGCAGAACCTATTTCTATTTTCATTTTATTTGTTAAATTAATCAAACAGCAATGATATGAAACTATTGAACGCTAACTGGAATTTAGTGTATGTTAATTGTCACATATTATTCCTGGCTAAGTAATTTCATTCAGAGAGAAGATATATTATTGTATTTTGAAAAGGCAGTCACATTTTTTTACTCCATCAATGTATTGACATTGATACGTAGTTTCACATCAATTCATTGTATTAATCTCCATTTATAAATATTTTCTGAGTTTTTACTTTGTGCAAGTCATAATGTTCACAAAATTAACTACTAAAGTAGGTCTTCTCATTTTCTTGTTTCTGTTACAAAATTAGGTAGCAGTTGCAATTAATGTTAAGCATACTTGGCAGTCCACTTTTGTGTGCAAATTGCCACAAATCTCATTCTCACTGCAGCTTCCTTAGATTATAAAATGACCTACATTTTTTCAAAACAAATATAAAATTTTGCCATGATCACATTTTATCTATTAAAAGTAAAACTAGGTTTTAAAAATTGCATTGAACATACCAAGATATTATTTTTTCCAAAGTACCAATGTGATGATTTCAGTTTCTTACCTTTTAGATAATTAACAAATTAATATGTTACTATTTGATCATAATCATTTCTAGATATCTAACCAAGTGCCCCAGTTCAACAACTCATTATTTTGCTTGTTCATTTTGATATTATTTGGTACAACTACATAACACTGCTGAATGGAATATACTTATTAGCATGCAACTTTATGATTGTAATTTCGTTTCTGTTTTCTGTACTATTATTAAATTTAGTACTCACTTGGTCCTAACTCAGCACTATTCTTTTTGAACTTTGCGACTTCACGTGCTCCAAAATCCTAGGAATTAGTCAAAGTACCAAACTCAGTGGCCAAATCTTTTTTAATACTCTAGAAATTCACTTGCCAACCAGTTTTCTTCATATGAAAATACAAAAACTACCAATCAAACAAAAACTTGTAGCAGTTGATAATAAACCTTATATTAATATTTTGTGTATTTGCATACACATTTTACAATGTCATGATTTCATGACATGAATATGGTTTATTAATTCATTTGAGCTATTGTCTACGTATTGTTTTATGTCAAAGCTTTTCATCACCCTCCCACCCCCAGAAACATGCACCTTTCTTTAATTAGCAACATCCTTCAGAGAGTGTGCCTTTTCTCACTACAGTCTGTGAGTTTTGTGAATTCTGCTGCTTTCATACTCCTCTCTATCCATCCTCTACACTTGCCTATCGTGGACAGATTCATTCATCATTAGGACGTCACCCAAACTGCATCTTCCCACTGAGTAAAGAAAATGATAGGTCCCTCTTTCTATTGGACTGCCCTATTCTTGATAAATGAAGGAAGACACAGAAAAGCAGTGAGAAGGGAGGGACTTGACTAAGCAAACAGAGAAGTAGGTGTGGACCTGAAAGTCTTGGTACAGTATGAGTCATAAAGACCAGTTGTTGCTGAAACCAAGTATATTCCTGCCCTTTCAATGAATGTGCAACCTTTCCTTGCAGTTTATGAGCAATTATGTCAAGGGTCATTCAAATGCATTTCTATTATTTTTAATACACCTGCTATAATTTCTTCCACTCAGGTATTCTTCTACCAGATTAACTTTTCTAAAATATCTCCTTCACAGTGATAACAATTTTCTGAAATTAGGCAGTTGTGATAGTCACATAACTCTGATTACATTCAAAATCACAAAATTGTACATTTTAAAAGTGAATTTTATGGTATGTGAATTTTATTTCAATAACATATATGAAAATGTTATTAAGTAATATATATATTATATATTGAATCATATATATATATATACACATATACACTTTATTACTTTGTTTCTTTAAACAAAAATCAGGTCTACTTGCCTTTTAGATAAAATTCAGATTTTCATTCTATCATTTAATGTCCTTCCCCTTAAAACCAATGCAATCCCCAAATATAAATTTTTCTACTGTGCATTATGATCTCTTCATTTTTCTACAAGTATCCCATGCTATCTCCCAATATCTTACCAATTGAGCCATACTAGTTTTTTATGATAATCTCTTAATCATCAAAGCAGCAGGCACTTTTATTTTTTTTATTTATTAAACGAATCAAGTAGCAATGATCTGAAACTGTTGAATGTCGAGTAGAATTTAGTGTATATTTCCATGCTATTTTATTTGTGACTCTGAAATTTCATTCAGAGAGATTTTTTTCTGGTTGAATAATTTTAAAAGGCAGTGTTTTGACTCCATCATTACATTGATATCCGTATGTAATTTTGTCCATTCATTCTATTAAGCTGAAATTATAAATATTTACCAAATGTTTATAGGTTATAGAAGCCTACATTTATTTTGCTTTACTTTCATTTCAACCATATATTTAACTGTGCCAATTTATACTGATAAAGTATTATTTATCAAGTATTGTTTAAAAGTTAAGTGCAATATGTATAAATAATTTTTTCTTTTAAAAATTATTATTTAGTTGTTTGTAGATAGGAAGTAGTCTAGCTCCAGATCAAAACCTGTGTGTGTGTATGCGTGTGTGCATGTGTATATGTGTGTGTGCATGTGTGTATGTGTGTGTGCATGTGTTTTCAAGCCCCTCTATAGGCAGTTGCAAAAGCTTTACCTGGTAGGCCTTCCCTGGGGAAAGCTGCTACCTGCCTACCAGACTTGGTACACAGCCATGTAGTGCAGTCTCTTAAGAAAGTTGTAGTCAAGGACACGGGCACTACTGTACTCCTGTGATGTACTTTTATGTATATCTGTCTTCCTAGTCCAACTGCCTCTCCAGCTGCCTCCATTCAGAGGCTTCTTTACAGAAGGCTTAGACCAAGGTCTTGCTCAGGTTCCTTCCCTGAAACCCCCTTACAGGAGGAGTGGGAGGTGGAGACATTTTTCCCCACTCAATCTCAGTATGCTTCTCTTGTAGCTCACCTCCCCTTCCTCTGCCTCCTCAAGGCCTGTCAAATGGCAGAAGGAGAATGTTTTTCTGGGCTCCTTTAGTAGTGAGACATTCTCTAGGTCTGTGCAGATCCTTCTGATCCTCACCTCCAGTCCATGTAGAGAAATGGAATGGTGATGGAGGAGCTTTTTCTGTGTAGACTCTTGCTTATAGTATGGCAGTGATTAAAGCCTTCACTGTCCCTTCCGTGCTGGCTTGGTGCTTAATAAGCTACTCTAACACTTGGCAGCTCAACTCTCTCCATCTCACCTCGGCTCTTGACACAGAGTATCGTTTTGTAATAGTTAATTTAATTTTATTTCCCAGCATATGAACAGTAATAATTGGTACTTACTTGATGTGGTTTGACTGTTCCTCACGCACATCTCATCTGAAATTGGAATCTGAATTGTAATCCCCACATGTCCAGGCAGGGGCCTGGTGCAGGTGACTGGATCATGGAGGCGGTACTGCCCCATGTTGTTAGTGAGTGAATTCTCACGAGATCTGTTTGTTTGATACGTGTCTGGTGCTTCCCCCTTCTCTTTATTTCCCCTGATGCCATGTAAGATGTGCCTTGCTTCCCCTTTGCATTCCACCATGATTGGAAGTTTCCTAAGGCCTCTCAAGCCGTGCAGAACTGTGAGTCAATTAAACCTTTTTTGTTTAGAAATTACCCATTCTCAGGTAGTATCTTTATAGAAGTGTGAGAATGACCTAATACATTACCAGATTCAAAATAAATAATTTCTGAAAGCATGGAGAGGTATTTGCTCTTGTTTGATACTTTTTAATTTACCTGTGCTAGCCTATATGTACTATATTATTGGGGTGTAAAATATTAAACATTTTCTTTTCTACCATATTATTGGTCTATTTTCAGCTATAGTATTTTAATTTAATATGAGTTTTAACCTACTTTTAGAAAAGCATTCATATCTTTTAAAATATTTTTATTATACTTTAAGTTCTAGGGTATATGTGCACAACATGCAGGTTTGTTACATAGGTATACATGTGCCATGTTGGTTTCCTGCATCCATCAACTCATCTTTTACATTAGGTATTTCTCCTCATGCTATCACTCCCTCAGCCCCCTACCTCCTGACAGGCCCCAGTATGTGATATTCCCCACCCTGTGTCCATGTGTTCTTATTGTTCAACTCCCAGCTATGAGTGAGAACATGTGGTGTTTGGTTTTCTGTTCTTGTGATACTTTGCTTAAAATGATGGTTTCCAGCTACATCCATGTCCATTCTAAGGACATGAACTCATCCTTTTTTATGGCTGCATAGTATTCCATGGTGTATATGTGCCACATTTTCTTAATCCAGTCTATCATTGATGGCCATATGGGTTGGTTCCAAGTCTTTGCTATTGTGAATAGTGCCGCAATAAGCATATATGTGTATGTGTCTTTTACATTAGGTATTTCTCCTCATGCTATCACTCCCTCAGCCCCCTACCTCCTGACAGGCCCCAGTATGTGATATTCCCCACCCTGTGTCCATGTGTTCTTATTGTTCAACTCCCAGCTATGAGTGAGAACATGTGGTGTTTGGTTTTCTGTTCTTGTGATACTTTGCTTAAAATGATGGTTTCCAGCTACATCCATGTCCATTCTAAGGACATGAACTCATCCTTTTTTATGGCTGCATAGTATTCCATGGTGTATATGTGCCACATTTTCTTAATCCAGTCTATCATTGATGGCCATATGGGTTGGTTCCAAGTCTTTGCTATTGTGAATAGTGCCGCAATAAGCATATATGTGTATGTGTCTTAATAGTAGCATAGTTTATAAGCCTTTGGGTATATACTCAGTGATGGGATAGTTGGGTCAAATGGTATTTCTAGTTCTAGATCCTTGAGGAATTACTACACTGTCTTCCACAATGGTTGAACTAATTTACACTCCCTCCAACAGGGTAAAATCGTTCCTATTTCTCCACATCCTCTCCAGCATCTGTTGTTTCCTGACTTTCTAGTCATCGCCATTCTAACTGGCGTGAGATGGTATCTCATTGTGGTTTTGATTTGCACTTCATTCTTATAGCTGAGATTTGCTCAAGTAATATAAAAGTAATATAAATTAAATTATATTCACTTATCCATGGTGATGATTTTGCTAGTCGTGTTAGGTTATTTTGGTTTGTGTTATTCATACGCAATGTTTTGGTGCAGTTCAATTCTTTTTTTTTTTTTTTTTTTGAGACGGAGTCTTTCTCTGTTGCTAGGCTGGAGTGCAGTGGCATGATGTTGGCTCACTGTAACTCTGACTCCCCGGTTCAAGTGATTCTCCTACCTCAGCCTCCTGAGTAGCTAGGATTACAAGCATAAGCCACCATGTCCAACTAATTTTTGTATTTTCAATAGAGCCGGGATTTCACAGTGTTGGCCAGGATGGTCTCGATCTCCTGATCTCGTGATCCACCCGCCTTGGCCTCCCAAAGTGCTGGGATTACAGGCGTGAGCCACTGAGCCAAGCCTAGTACAGTTCAATTCTTAATTCTTGCAGAAGTGCATTGAACTAAGGTGATGTAGATATCTGTCTTCATGTGTGATCTAAATATAATGGAAAGAAAAAATCTTACATAAGAACACTGGTGTTAGAGTTTCCTAAAATATTTAAAAATATATATCAGGTTCTGGCTTTCATTCAAAATAGACAGTATGCTAAAGTTGGTATTTCTGGATGGCTTACCAAGAGAAATAAAGTTCGAAGTACCTTTAGTTAACATTTCCAGTTGAAAACCAAATCATGCAACAATTTGTGCTATGCTTTGATAACTTGCCCAAAGTCAACAAGAAGCAGAATATGAATAATAGTGAGAAAATCTTTCAGAGAACTTTTCAGCTATGTTGTCTTTGGCTCAAAACGGCAAGTGCTAAATATAATCTTTGTGTCAAGCAATCTATATCCTGTCATCTACTTACTCAGTAATTCTAATCATCCAATATTCTTCAGAAACATACACATCGGTTTACATGCAGACATACATACACATACCCAAGCATGATTATGTCAAGCAATCTATATCCTGTCATCTACTTACTCAGTAATTCTACTAATCATCCAACATTTATCAGAAACATACACAGTTTACATGCCGACAGACATACGCATACCCAAGCGTGATCTCTAAAGCTCCATACTGTTTTACATCTGCTCTCAAACTCTTTGAAGCCTTTCCACTCTTCTTATTCAAGTGTTTAGGACATCATTTCAATGAAGAGTCTGTTTCCAGCTCTCTGGCTGGTGCTTTAATGTGTACCTGATTTTGTGTGTGACTCAGCTGCCAGCTGTTTTCAGGAAGTTTCTTTTTAAATATTTGTTTGGAAGTGGTTATGGCAAGTTATCTTTGCTGTAGTTGATTTGATGTGAGCAATTTTTGCTCATTTATATGAAGAACAATAGCAAAATACTTATTAGAACACATGAATCTTTGCAACATCCTTCTAATTTCATGCTGCTTTTCATATTATTGAAAGAAGTCCAATTTTCTTTGACTGTTCCTAATAAAGAATGGTTTGTTTTGCTATATGTAATTACCATAAATCTGAACCATCAAAAGTCACATATAAAAATGTGGCCGAAATCTTTATAATTGAGTAATTGCTCATTCAGAAAGAACTCCTCATCAAACCAACTGTTTGAAGGTTACTTCAAAAGGTATTTTTTTTCCTTAAGGGTTTTCAGTGTTAGTCATTTAACATTAAAACATTGATTTTTAAAAATTAGAACTAAAGGTCAGGTTTATAAAACAACTGTATCTTAAATTAAAAAGAAAATCCAATGCATACAAAATCTTCATATCAGATGTAAGTACAAACAGAACATCTGTTCAAGGTTCATATGTCAAATTACATATTCTATTAGCTTAGTTTTTGAAATGTATACTTTCATATATTATGTTTTATTCAGGAGATAGCTACATTAAAAAGTAAGTCGACCAGGCATGGTGGCTCACGCCTGTAATCCCAGCACTTTAGGAGGCTGAGGAGGATGGATCGCTTGAGGTCAGGAGTTCGAGACCAGTCTGTCTAACATAGTGAAACCCCGTCTCTACTAAAAATACAAAAAATTAGCTAGGCCCACTGGTGGTGGGCACTTGTAATCCCAGCTACTTGGGAGACTGAGCAGGAAAATGACTTGAACCCAGGAGGCAGAAGTTGCATTGAGCAGAGATCATGCCATTGCACTCCAGCCTGGACAACAAGAACAAAATTCTGTCTCTAAAAATATATATAATAATAATTAAATAAAAAATAAGACAAAGGTAGAAAGATATGAAGAATTAATTGATTATCTGTATATAAGTTTGAGATAGTGCTGAGCATGTATTAAATATGATATTTTGCATCACAGGAAAGAATATGCTTTTTGACTTCTTATCCCAACTCTGTCCCTCACCCCTGTGCTACTTTAAATAAGTTACTTAATGTATCTATAACTTAGTTTCTTCACCTGTAGCTTCTTAAAACCACCTAATACATTTGAAACACTGAGAAATAAATTGACTATCTCTGTTCATTTGTGTCGATACAGTTTGAAAATAACAACATGAAGTACTTATACATGAAAGTCCCTATTTCATTAACCATACTTAAAATCAGTATATGTACATATAGAGATCAAAGTAAATATATGTTTTCATCCAGTACAGGGTAGCTGCCATACCATTGAAACCATTTACTAAGAGACTTATGATTAATGCACATAGATGTAATTCTGTACTTAAAAAAGAAAAATAAATACTAGGAAAACAAGCAAAAACTGACATTGTATGACATACTGCATTTGGAAATCTTCACATGGATTTCAGTATTTATCAGAACTTCAGGCCTCAAGGTTTAGCTTAGTTATTTTTGTGTGTTTTTTAGTGATATGCACTTCAAGTAATGAGGCATAAATCTAACACACAAAATTCTTAAGCTATTTTGTGGTGAACATACAGTAAGATGATTGTGTCATTGTTGCTTTAAAGCCCAAGATCTCCCTAATATCCAATGTCACCCTGCCCAGTGCCGTATCAATCTGTGAAATCTAAACTAATGTCTGTTATAGGGTATCATTTATTAGTACAGATTAAGAGCAATCCTAGTGAATCATAAGTGGCAAAACAAGACTCACCAATTTCTGGATTGTCATCACTTTTTTGCTTATGAAATATAACTAATGACCATCCATGCTTGCTGGGCTGTTCATGGATGAGAATGGACAACAGTTAAATCTAAAACTGAAAACTAAATTTGTAGTTTCCTTGATGGGCAGCCTCAAGCAATGTGGCCTCTGTATTAGCTTACTCAAAAACAAATGGTGGCCCATATATCATTTTATTTTCAAACATAAAAGTAAAACTTTGGGAAAGTATGTTTGCCTTGGTTTTAAATACTCTTCTCAGATTCTGCTACTAAATATATTTTAGTAACTTGACTATATTTTTAAAAATAACAATCATTTAGTCCATTTACTATGAGAAGCATTCTATCTATAACAAATTATATTAATATGTACTTAAAAACATACAGCAACTTCCTAACTAATTATTGGATACAGTCTTCCATAGCATAATCTAGAATTTTAGTCCAAAATAGCTCATGATGAGAAAGGAACCAGGGAATTTAGTATAAGAAAAGAAATAGAGACCTGGAGGACAACTAAGTATTAAAGTTATGATTTCTTAAAGAAATGAACAGGAGCAATCAAAGAAAGGATACAGATATGTAAGTCATACTTTCAAATGAAATTGAAAAAATCACATGTAAGTACTAATGTTTGTATAAATGATCATCAATTTGAAGCATCCACTGCAATGCACATGAAAAATAGAATGACAGAATACATTCTCAAACTATATCTCTACTCAGATAAAATAAAATGGACAATATGAACAAACAATGTAACTGAAATCTAAAAATCAACATTTTACATTTTATCCAAAGTGAATTATTCCTTCAGTTCTTGTTATTAACTGACCAAAACCTAAAACTAGAATTTTTTTTTCTTGAATTTTCCCAGAAGAGCAAAGTCTTGGCATCTATTTTGATTTTTTCCAATAACTCTATTTCTTGCCTAGAAAGAACACATTAAGGAACAGATATTTAAATTAAGAAGACCAAAAGAAAAATAAAGGCAGTTTTAAACATTTAGTATTATTCATAGTAGATTATGAAAATCAGAATTGACACACAGATAGTGAAATCTTCAAAGCAAACTACCCACGTTTGATTTTAATAACTTGGTTGAGAAATGGGAAATGATGGGAATAATTAATTTTGAATTTGGAAAGTCTGTGGGTAATTTCATCCTTTTTAATCTGTGAATCAACAGTTAAATTCCAGATTAGTGGTTCCTCCACTGGCTGATATTTCAAAAAATACTGTTTTCTGATTAACAGATACTCTGATTCATTAGAGTTCAGGTGGTTCTAGAGATGCAGGGAATTCTGATAGTCAGCTACATTGGGGGATGTTCATTTAGAAACCATAGCTGCATTATCTAGGTGTTGCATGTAGCAAAAATATTTTATACTTTTCTAGATATTAATGAGTTCTCTTTAATATGAACAGGCATGAAAGTTTTGTTTGTGTTTTGTGTTTAGTCAGTTTTTTTTTTTTTTTTTTTTTTTGGCCTGGTTTCTAATGAAGGTTCTTGTGAAAAGTGATACAAAATTTGTGTCACTGACCAAGTCTAAAGGATATAATAAATAGTTAACACGAATAACTATTATTCTCAGACTTTGTGATTATAATCACTAGCTCTAAGGTTCTGACAAAGTTTAGAAAATTAAATTAGAATCTCAAAGATGATTAACATCTTTGAAATATGACAATCAAGCAAGGTGAAAATTATTCAGTATTACATTTTTTAAAGAAAAATAATTGAAGGGAAATTTAAACAGTCTCCAAGCATGGTAGAGATGGGAGGCTCACCCTTTACTCTCTGAGACTTAATATTTGTAACTTATAAAGTGGTAGAATTGAAATAAGTATTCAGTAGAACTTAAATGCTTACAGATAGGGAGTTGGTGTTTTTTACACCTGTAACTCTAGAGCCCAGTATAACCTCTAACACATGGTATGTTCTTGATAAATATTTATTAAATGAATGAAACTATATGTTGTTTAGGTACAAAAAATGCATGATTTCATCTTTATCCAGTGTGAGCTAATGAGAAAAAATGTATTTGTCCGAAGTTTTGGAAAGTTGTATCTGTTTGTTTTGTTTTGTTTTATTTTGTTTTTTTTTTTTCACTCCAGCTCTGTTGCCAGGCTGGAGTACAGTGGCACGATCTCGGCACACTGCAACCTCCGACTCCCTGGTTCAAACCATTCTCCTGCCACAGCCTCCCAAGTAGCTGGGATTACAGGCATGCGCTATCATGCACAGCTATTTTTTTGTTTTTTTTAGTAGAGACAGTATTTCACCATGTTTGCCAGGCTGATCTCGATCTGTTGACCTCGTGATCCACTCACATTGGCCTCCCAAAGTGCTGGGATTACAGGTGTGAGCCACCGTGCCTAGCGGTATGTAGTCTTTTTTAAGAAAGAGTGGTAAATTGTATCAGTTATGTTATTCACAATACACATTTATAGTTAAACTTAATATTATGTGTTTGCTTTCCCAAATTATATTTTGCCATCTGTATTAGTCCATTCTTACACTGCTATTAATATAAAGAACTGCCAGAGACTGGGTAATTTATAGAGGAAACAGGTTCAATTTTCTTGCAGTTCCACAGGATTAGGGAGGCCTCAAGAAACTTACAATCTTGGTGTAAGTGGAAGCAAACACGTCCTTCACATGATGGCAGGAAGGAGAAGTGCTGAGCAAAGAGGGAAAAGCCCCTTATAAAACCTTCAGTTCTCATGTGAACTCAGTCACTATTATGAGAAGAGAAGCACGGGGGTAACCGCCCCCATGATTCAATTACCTTTCACCTTTCACCGGGTCCCTCCCATGACACGTGGGAATTAAGGGAACTAAGTTTCAAGATGACAGCTGAGTGGGGACATAGCCAAACAATATCACTGTCCTTTTATTCAAAGTTAAAAGATAAATGTTTAAAGGATATAAATATACATATATCCACTTTGCAGATTTATTGTGCTACTCAAAAATTTTAATGTCATACTTGACATTTCAAAATACATTCAAACAATCATTTGAATATGTAAGCTAACACATTTATCTCAAATATTAAATTTTATTAACTCAGCAAAATTTATATAACTACTTTAACATGTTCCAGTTAAGTGGGAGGAATTTAATATAACTTGTAAACCTATGCAGAAGATGATAAAGAATACCGAAATCCCACACTCCCCAAATTATTTATTCATCTTCTTGGCCGCAGGAATTCTTGAATTCTTTCCAATGGTGTTATTGTTTGCATTCTTTTGAAAAAATTTTGCGTTGTGGCTAGGTTAATTACTATAACATTCTTAAACAGTAATTAATGTTGGTTTGCTTTCAGTTTATTAGTACTCATTCTCACCTGCTAGTCTACAAAGGTGGAAAAGTTGAGAAACAGGGATGGGTCTGGATCCAATTATATAGAAAGAGTGAATAGTTATCACTGCCAAAGAATCATTAAAGAAATTGCTCACTCCTTTCTCTTGTTACCAAAGGCAAGCAAGAATTTTATTTATGTATAAAGTTGATGTGTTAGTAAATGTTTTACTACCTGGTAAAGAAAAGCCTTGATCTGTAGTGTTTGCTGATTTCAGTGGAGAAAATATTCCCAGGATTTTTCCATATTAACTATTGTCAAGCAAGCTCACTTATATTATGGACTGTTTTTCTACCGACTTATCACTTAGTGCCTGTTTCTCATGCTATAGTATAAATGATAAACCCAAGGGAAGCACAACATAGATAATAAAAGAGGAAACAAAATCTCACTGTTAGAAAGGTAGGGTTCCAAGTAAGTGATCATACAGGTACATTATTATTTTATGGTAATGTAGCCTTGAAGGCATCACTAAAAGGAATAAATTCCAGAAAAATATCCTGCAAAACCAGCAGTGCCTGAAGGAGTTAGTAATTAAAATGTGCCAGAAAGACTATGCTATAGAATTTCCTACATATTAACTCTAAAAAATGTTTTCATTGAAGGAAAAATGTTAGAAAGAAAAATCAAATAATAATTGACTTGAAAACTTGTAGGCCAATTTTTAGCTGGGAGCAAATATGTAATATAGATATATAAATCTCTCCAAAAGATGTTTAACGATGGAAGCCCTTGGGGGTAAAGTATACCTATGGCAATTCACTACTCCATTTAAAGCATTGCATTGTACTTTATTTACAACAAGTAGTGTATAAAATGCTCAGACATTCTGAGAAAAATGTAAGGAGAAATAAGAAATATAGGCTTTTTTTTTTCCTGCGAGTTGTATATAATTTTAGCTTTACCTAAAATGCACTGGTTTTCCTTTATCATAGTCTTCCAATGAAATGATCAAGAGTATACTGGAGAGAAAAGGTATAGACTTTGAAAACACACACTAGCTTGAATTCCAGCCTAAATTACTTGTGTTGTCACTTTAATTTGCCTAACATATCTAGCTTTCAGTTTCCTTAACTGTAGAATGTGAACAGTAATAGTAATAGTTACTATGTAATGTACTCTTTCTATTTCTTAAGTTATGCTAATCATTTCAGAAACTTTTCTCATTAAACTTTCAAACAACATGAAGATCTAGGTAGTCTATACCTATTTGTAACGGATGAAAAATCTGGGACACAGAGCATCTTAAATTCCTTCCTGAGACTCACAGAGCAAATGGGTGGCTTAGAAAAGATCGTACTTGGATATCTGTTTCCTAAACACAGACTTGCAACCTCCTCTCTAACTTCATAATATTTGCAAAATAATTAAATGGAAATGAAAAGCTAGCAATGTGCTGATTATCTAGCAAGAAATCAGTAATTATTAAATGCATCCAATTTTTCCTTACATTTCTAAAGGTACTATGAAGAAAGGATGTATAGCCTTTTAATCAAAATAATTATCACAAATATTCTGCTGGGTATTTTGTATCCTATTGATGAGTTTCCTTATTGGTGGAAGTGGAGAAGAATAAAAAGAATTAGGAGAGAGAGAGAGAAGAAATCTCCAGATTGAACTTAAATGAATAGCAGGAGCTGTCCTTCAGAACCAACCCTGCTATTAAACCAAAAAGGTGTACACTGGATGCACATCGATCTTTACTGTCACCTTCTACAAACTATGATTGAGTAATAGATGAGTATTTGCATACAGCACTATATTCCATCAATGGCATGTCAGCTCTCAGTGCTGACTAAGTGAATTGTGTTGCTCTCTGATTAACTTGAAATAAAGAGGACGATCATTTCCATCAACATTTATCAGAACTCTGTGGTACAGACTAAACAGTTTGTGCCACAACTATTCTTGAAGTTAAGTTCAGAAATTCCAATTTATCAGCAGAATTAGTTTCCCAGATTTTCAGAGCTGTATTCTTGAGTATATTTTCTGATAATTTCCACAGAATATTTTCAAGCACATTTGTTGAAAATTTATCTTGATACATAAAATTACCTTGGTCAAACGTGTAATACAATTATGACTTTGTTTTCATCATCATTTAATAATAACACAATTCTCAAAATAATTATCAAAGCATTTTTTTTTTTTTTTTTTTTTTTTTTTTTTTGAGATGGAGTTTCACTCTTATCTCCCAGGCTGGAGTGCAAAAGCACAATTTTGTCTCAACGCAACCAACGCCTCCCAGGTTCAAGTGGTTCTCCTGCCTCAGTCTCCAGAGTAGCTGGGTTTACAGGCACGCGCCACCAAGCCAGGCTATTTTTTTTTTTTTTTGTCTTTTTAGGAGAGACGGGGTTTCTCCATGTTGGTCAGGCTGGTCTCAAAATCCCGACCTCAGGTGATCCACCCGCCTAGGCCTCCCAAAATGCTGAGATTACAGGCATGAGCCACCGTGCCTGGCCCCTATCAAAGCATTTTTAATACTGTGTTGTTTGTGAGGAAGGGAAGAGAAACAAGTAAATGCCACCAACACTGATCTGCATATTTGTTAACAATCAACTAGCAAATGATAANTTGTCTTTTAGGAGAGACGGGGTTTCTCCATGTTGGTCAGGCTGGTCTCAAAATCCCGACCTCAGGTGATCCACCCGCCTAGGCCTCCCAAAATGCTGAGATTACAGGCATGAGCCACCGTGCCTGGCCCCTATCAAAGCATTTTAATACTGTGTTGTTTGTGAGGAAGGGAAGAGAAACAAGTAAATGCCACCAACACTGATCTGCATATTTGTTAACAATCAACTAGCAAATGATAAATTATAAATATTATTATGATGACAGAATAACCATTTCTTCTAGATTTTACTAAACTTCGAATTATACATGGTTCGAGTGCCTAGGTTAAAAGCAACAGGAAGAATTACACTTGGAGATATTTCAGAGATACATTTCAGAAATGAAATCTGAGGGTACAGATTCTAACTCAATCAAAGGTTTATGCATCAGACAAAACAATCTTCTCATCTAGATCAAGATGATTACAATCTTTCTCCAAAATCCAAAGTGGTAGCATACTCCATTATCTCACTAATGTCTTGGGTGATCTCCTTTAACCTTTTCTTGTAATGTAACTCACTTAACTCTTTTAGTATATTTATTCCCTTCAAATCATATGGAATATTTCTTTTCTTTCTTCTTGGAATGTACAGTATCTGACATTCTTATCATTTATTCAGAACCACAAAATACTAAAAGGGGTATAGGGATCCTCTAATTATTAGACACTTATTTAATTTTTTACAACATGTCTGATATTAGTCACTGAATGAAGAGGCTTGGTTGATGGTGACAAATGACAGCTGATTATTATGATCAATGACAGCAATAAAATGGAACAATGGAAACCATGGATAAAAAGAAAACTCCGCCCCATTTGAAGGTGGTCATCATACACAGTGGTTGCCAATTACTGAACAGACAGAATAAAGGTTCAGGACATCCATTGTGGAACAAGTTGATCAATACTTCTTTTTTTAGTAAGACGCTGTGTTAGATGTCTCAACACAGTTTTAAATACAGTATTGATACTAACCCCACAGTTTAAAAAAGTCCAAATTAGGGTAAGCCAAATAACTCCCCAATGTCCAAGTGGGAAAGGCATGTATTCTATAAATAGCAGATTTTAACTTTGAAAACTCTCTAGGAATATCAGCTAAAATAGAATCATACTACATAAATATTCAAGAATAAATGAAGTTCCGATATATTCTGAATTTTCCTGAATAAACAAGAAAGTGAATATTTGATATTTAATTACACACAATAAAATATAGGTTTCCTTTAATACAAGAGAACATGAAAACAAAATTCACAATTGCATAATCTCCGTGACACTGAAAACAAAAATCATTAACAATTCCAGAATTGAAATTACATTATCTGTATTGTCCTCAGTATTTTACGTGCATTATGTCATTTAATCCTTACAACCCCTGTTCAATTGCTTCTATTCTGACCTCCAATTATATACAAGAAAACTCAGGCCCAGGTGAGAAAAGTGGCTTGCCCAAGGCCAGACAACAATAAAGTTCTAGAGTAGAATTTGAGCATGCTCCCTCTTTCCTTTCTTTCTCTTTCTCTCTCTTGCTATTTGTCCTTTCTTTCTGTCCAACTTAATTTTAAACAACTTGTACATATTAATATACCTGCATCTTGTTTATTCAAATGGTATTAAAGTGTGGAATTATTTTATATCAACCTATCCAGATCTACCTCATTTCATAACAACTACATGGAGGAATCATAATTCATGCAAAATATCCAGAGTAGCAGCATAGTGTTGTGTTTTAAGACACAGACTCTAGATTTCAACTTCTGGGTTTTGGATCTAAGCACAGCACTCATGTCACCATTGCCCTTACTAGCTCTATGATTGTGGTGCAAAATGGGGACAATAATAGTAATAGCTCACAAGGTTATTGTGAAGGTTAAACAAATTAATATTTCAAATCATATTGAATAGAGCCTGATGTAATTAACAAACTATATAAGCACTGTTAATAAACATTAAGGAATTTTTTATTTCTAAGTTGTTGATATCCCAAACAATTGAAGTTCATCAAAGGACATAGCATTTCTAATTTTGAATATTGCCAAATGATCAAAAGTGTGCTGCCTTATATAATAAACATTATCAACATTTTAATATTGGTTAATTTTAAGTGGAAAATTATAATTATTAAATTATAATTATTATGAGAAAGATGAAAAGCCTTTTGGTTAGTTATTATTTACATTTACTTTTAAATGTTATCAGATCTATTTCATGCTTTTCTAACGGATTTCTTCTCTTTATTTAATCTTCAGAATATTTTTAAGTTGGGCAGTATTGCTTCTCTTACAGGCTTCAAGATGTCAAACTTTGATCAAGCCAAGACCATAAAATGATAAAAGAAGACTGAAACATAAGAAATATAAACCCACAACACAAAAATTAAACAAGAAAGGGTTACTGCAGTACCGTTCACAAAGCAAATACATGCAATCAACCTAAGTATCCATCAACAGATGAATGGATAAAGAAAAGGTGGTCTATGTACATAACTGAATACTATTCAACTGTATAAAAGAATGAAATTGTGTCATCTGCAGCAACATGGACAGAACTAGAGGTCATTCTGTTACATTAAATAAGCCATGCACAGAAAGACAAATATCACATGTTCTCACATGTAAGAGCTAAAAACTTGATCTCATGAAAGTAGAAAGTAGAATGATAGATACGAGATGCTGGAAAGGGTGTGGGAGGGAGAAGGGGGATGAAGAGAGGTTGGTTAGGGTACAAACATACAATTAGAAGAAATAAGTTTTAATATTTCACAGCAGAATAGGATGACTATAGTTAACAGCAATGTATATTTCAATATAGCTAGAATGGAGGACCTGAAATGTTCCCTACGCATAGAAATGATTAACACTCAAAGTGATGAACACCCTAAACACTCTGACTTACCATTTATGTTGTCTATGCATGTAACAAAATATCACATGTACCCCATCCGTTTGTATCAATACTATGTATCTAAGAAGTAAAAAAAAAAAAAAAA
>NW_016803926.1:1108778-1113328 GCF_001698545.2 Rhinopithecus bieti
CTTTGTTACTTATAAAAATACTTTGTGGAACTTAAATGCTCACGGATTATATTTAATTTACTGGTCATATATAATCAACTCAGTGTAAAAGACAAATATTTCATAATTAGACAATTTAAAATATATGCTCACCTTTTTAAAAAACAGTATACAATAAATTAGTTTTCTTTAGTTTCTCTTAATGTAATAAAAATAGAAAAAACAAAACTATAGATTAAATATTTGAAAATCAAAGTGGACAATATTTTTACATTTATTTTCTCAATCATGATAAAATAACTCAGCTGAAATTCAAATGTATTACAAACAGTTCTGGTCATTTTTCACTTGTCAATGAGCCATTAGATGCTGCATTAATTTATTAGAATGTGTTGTTGCTCTTCTGTGATACTTAAGTTCCTAATAATTCTTTTTTGCAGTTGACAGTCTCATCATTCCTTGAAACAAAAGATAATTGTAAATCTTTGGCCAAGAGTGTATCATGATCATACCTATCCTTTATCCTGTCTTGCATTAGTATATTCCTCCTCTGCCTTGTTTTAACAGAGAACAGGAGAAGAATGATTTGATGTTTATTGAGTATAATTTGAAGGACAATCAAAAGATTCACTTGTGACAATAGTCAACACTAATTGAAGTTACAGCAAATTCTTCTTATTTGGAATGAGATGCTACTTCACATACTGTTTTATGGGATAATTTTATGGTAAAATAATATGTTGAAATTATCCACAAACCTATTCTTAAAATACTCAAGATAATATGGAATATTTCCAGATCATTTTCTAATAGCTGTAATCTAACATTGAACAGAGGTAGTGCTAGATTATGAAATCTTTGATGTACCATTGAGCATTCAAGCACCAAAAGAAAAATCTGGAGTACAAAATTCTAACATCAGAATGACTACAGAGATGTAGGAGGAGAATAAAATAAAATTAATTCTTTGTGTAGGGCAATGAGGGACCTGAATCACGACAAGTATGTGAGATGTATCTAGAAAAGGAGCTTAGAAAAGTCAGCTATGACAAAACATAGAGGACTGGGGCATGTTACAAAAAGAAATATAAATATAAAATAACAGTCCAAAACATTATCAGACAGATGAATTTTAAGACACATAAGCAAACAAACTTTGTATTAAAGCCCAATTAAAGCCCAACTGGACTAAATATAGGGCATGTTCAATCACACAAAAATATTAGTTGCTACAACAAAGGTCAAGAAAATTTATAAATGAAAAGAGAAAAATCTTAAAATTTTATTTATGTTTTAGGTCTTCATATTAAATTACCGTGCTTATGCTTCATTTACTTTAAAAATCTCATTTGCCAAGTTTTAGTTACTGTTTCCTTATTTTGACATGCTATGCTAGTAATTTGTACTCTTTTGTTTAGTCAGTAGTCCCCAGTAGAAATAGAGGTGAATTTTAAATAATTTTATAAAGGAAATAAAAAAATGAAAAGTCTGTCTACAAGGAATTTACTCTGTAGTGAATAATATTTGTGTGTTTCCATTTAAAAAACACAAATATTTATAAATACACTAAAGTCTTATGTACCATTTTATGTATTATAAAAATATATGTAATCACTAAAGAAAATTTGTAAAATATACAAATAAAGAGAAAAAAACACATATTTGCACAATCTTAAGCCTGTCAATCATCTGTTGTTTTGTAGTCTTCTAAAATATTGTAGGAAAATTCTCGAAATAGGGAAGTACAAGCCACAGAGGAGTCACCTAGATGAAGTCATCTCTCTTGACTGAAGAGGCTTATGAATCCTTTATGAAGGAGACACATGAGCTGTGTCTTGATACTAATCAAACAAAGGAGAAAAATACCCAGTAGGCAAAGGAAAAAAATAATGTGCAGAAATATCAAGGCAGAAATAATATCAAATATAAGGCAAGGGATAATTATTTCAGTTTGGTCTATGTATAATTTGGCAGGGGGAAGTCATAGTAAACAGGTCCAAAATTGACAAAAACATTCCTAAGGGAAGCTGTTGATGGCAATTTACTGTAAGGGTAGTATAATTCACACTTGTTATAGGCTTATGACTTTGAGAGCAAAGAAAATTATTGTCAAGTTTAAGATGAGAAACAAGTGGAAATAATCCAATTTGGAGACAGTGGGACAATTTAGAGGACTGTTATAATAACTTGGTGTGTTAGTTATGCAGGTCTGAACACAGATAAATGCAGAAAGGATGAAGAAGAGAATATTTACCTGGCACTTCAATACTCAGAAAACAGAAGAGACTACCTACATCTTAAGAAACAAACAAAACAAACAAACAAAGAAAACAGAATATAGAGGAGATGAAAAACACTTATGCCACAGAATTAGTGACCAACTGAATTTTGGAAGAAAAAAAGTATTCCAGGAAGCAAGGATAATGCTTCTGACCTAGAAAATGTTGGTATTACTAACAAAATAAAGAATAATGGTAAACTTTTAGGTATGAGAGGAAATTATTAATGCATAAACACACATAAATATATAAAAATGTGGAGTTTTGCTATTAATTATAAAATATTTTTCTAAATATAGATTTATTATCAAAATGAAGAAATATTTAAAGCCATATGTATTTGGAATTTTCATGAGTAAGAATTAAATGTGTAAAGAAGTACTAATTCACAGAAATTCATTTAAATAGTAGACAGAGAAAGATTCTACTGTGAAAGAAAGATTGAACAATCAGAGACAGAGGAAGCTGACTAGGATTTTGAAATATTATGAAAGCCAAGGAAGGAGAAAATTTAAGAGGTGGAATAATGAAGTGTCAAATGCCACAGAGAGGTATATAAAATAAAATTTAAAAAAATGCCCAAAGGCATTGGCAATATTCCAAGTCTTTGGCAAACTTAGTAGGAGCAATTACAGCAGAGTGATGAGGACAGAAACCAGGTTGCATGGGATGTACAGAGTATGTAATCGTATAAGGCAGAAACAGTAATGCATATTCTTTGTTGAAAAAGCTTGGTTCTGGCTGGGCGCGGTGGCTCAAGCCTGTAATCCCAGCACTTTGGGAGGCCGAGACGGGCGGATCACGAGGTCAGGAGATCGAGACCATCCTGGCTAACACAGTGAAACCCCGTCTCTACTAAAATACAAAAAAAAAACTAGCCGGGCGAGGTGGCGGGCGCCTGTAGTCCCAGCTACTCGGGAGGCTGAGGCAGGAGAATGGCGTAAACCCGGGAGGCGGAGCTTGCAGTGAGCCGAGATCCAGCCACTGCACTCTAGCCTGGGCAACAGAGCGAGATTCTGCCTCCAAAAAAAAAAAAAAAAAAAAAAAAAAAAAAAAAAAAAAAAAAGAAAGAAAGAAAGAAAGAAAGAAAGAAAGAAAGAAAGAAAGAAAGAAAGAGCTTGGTTCTGAAGAAAAGAGAATAGATAAGATAGTCATTAGAGTTCACGATGGGTCACGGACAATGAAATAAGTGAATATAAGTGAAAAAAAAGGAACAATTAGAAAGGAAAAGTTGAAAAAAATATAGAATAAATAATAAAGCAAGAATTTCTGATAACACAGAAGTTAGAAGGGAAAGTCATTTTCCTCCTACAGATGGGGTCTCACTATGTTGTCCAGGCTGGCCTCAACCTCCTGACCTCAAGCAATCCTCCTACCTCAGCTTTCCTAGTAGCTGAGATTACAGGTGTGAGCCATCATGCCTGACAAAGAAAAAACTTGAGAAAAATAAGGTGTACTTATCTAACGGAGGCAGGAGAAAGTTAGGTAAATATGACTATATGGAGGCAAATACATTTGTAGACAGTATAGAAAAATTGAAATATTGTGTAGCATATGACCAAAAGAAAGAGAATCCCAAAGTTAATTTAGTTTTCAATCCTGATATGTTACAATGCAGATGTTATATCATCTCTCACACGTTTCTAAATTGTAATTAAAGGCTGATTAATAGCAGAAGCTGAGAGAGAAAAGAAACATAAAAAATTAAGACTGTCTGAGTTCATAAGATTGACTGAATTCTTAAAGAAAAAGAGTACAGAACACTTTAGGAAGGCAGACGAGGGCCCTGAGGGCAACATCACCAAATTGATACCAGCTTGACTCAGGATCCCTTAGCGCTTTTTAGATTCCACTTCCAGTTGAACTAAATATGTTTGCTTTATCACTATTTTTGTCTATCTTTTCAATGTCCTCAGTACATTTTCACCCTGAAACTTCCTCACTGATCTATTACTGACATCTGTTGGGACATTCCCGAATGGATAAGCATTTGATTGTTGCATACTTGCTTTTTTTTTTTTTTTTTTTTTCTCTAAAATGTTTATTGTGTATAACATCAGAAGGAAGTGGAGTAGTTGTCTAGGGGCAAATAATAGTGGATGCTTGGACACACAGTTCCGTTATCAGGTTGTCTCTGGATGAAAAGACAAATTTCAGTGAATTGAGTAAGACATTATAAATTGAAGACACATTCTTACAAATGAAACTGGATACTTTACGTTTAAAAAGGTACAAGAAATATGTTGTGATACTTCACAGATGAATGTCAAAGTAATGATAGATCTTTTAAGT
>NW_016803926.1:1113549-1121149 GCF_001698545.2 Rhinopithecus bieti
TGAGACAGAGTCTCGCTCTGTCACCCAGGCTGGAGTGCAGTGGCGCGATCTCGGCTCACTGCAAGCTCCGCCTCCCGGGTTCCCGCCATTCTCCTGCCTCAGCCTCCCGAGTAGCTGGGACTACAGGCGCCCGCCACCTCGCCCGGCTAGTTTTTGTGTTTTGTATTTTAGTAGAGACGGGGTTTCACTGTGTTAGCCAGGATGGTCTAGATCTTCTGACCTCGTGATCCGCCCGTCTCGGCCTCCCAAAGTGCTGGGATTACAGGCCTGAGCCACCGCGCCCGGCCGGTAAGTCCACATTTTCTAAGAGGAAGATGTTAATTATTATGTCATCTTTCTTACTTTCTTTAATTTCTCGCTCTCTCTGTTTCTCTTCATTCAGAAAATGAAATATTCAGAGTTTCATCAATTGTTCTGTAAAGAAAATTTTGTGTTCAAAAGTATCCAAACAATATATGCCATGTCAGACTGACACAAGAGAGACAGACCCCTTTTGAGCAGGGGACCTATCCAGAATATTCAGTAAATATATATTTTTTGTACTTACTCAAAAAACAGCATTAGAAAAAAATTTACACGGCTTGTTGTTTCTCTGTATTTTGTTACGGTGCTGAATCATTTATGCCTGCAGCAATTGTAGCAAAACTGACTTCAAAGTGCCTGTTTTTTAGATTTAAACTAACGAGAACTAAAACAAAGCTTGGCCATGATGAGCCAAACAAAGATTTATCTATGATATTGATATAATCACAATTAAATTTTCCACGTTGATGTAAAAAAAGTCTCTAAATAAGACAGAAGTAATGATAGAGGAAATCAAATGTCAATCATCATTTTATAGAACTTTTCAAACAATTTAAATTTACAAATTAATGAATCACAAAGGAAAACAAAGAATAATGTTGAAGGTAAAATTAATAGAAATCTAGATGTTATTTTTATGTAAACTGTTATTTAATATCAGTATGTTTCTAAAATACATTTATAAATTAGGTAATATATGTGGAAGAGCATATGAAAATATAAATATTTAATCAAACATGAAGGCTTATTTTGAATCCTTGGTTGTAACTCAGATTTGGCCTTTGTGTGTGTGGAAATGAATCCCTTATGTTTGAGTGCAGGGAATTTTAATAAGATTATATTAATAAAATCCTATTTTGGGAGGTCCACATTTCATCATCTGCTGAAATCCACATCAACATTCATTCAATAATGAACACAAATAGCATAATTAGTTATTATAAATTATTTTAATCATTGGAATATTTGTAAAATTAATAATAGCAAATATTCAAGGCTAAAGAATAATTATTTACTTAGTGGGGAATCATACATCATCAAATGTATACTTATCAAATATCAAGTCCAATCTCTTTTTTGTGTTTTCTCTTATAATCCTGCAATCATTAGGCATTTTGCTCTTACAGTTTTGGGTTTTACATGTATAAGGACATGTCTGAGCAGCATAAGCTTTATCCAGCTTGAAAGTTCAATAATGAACATTAGATTGATAAAAATATACTATTCCATTCAGTAGTGTTCTTTTTATTTGCTTTATTTTGTGGTTGTTTGTGTTGTATAGAGTTGTGTTGTACTTTTCTTCTTCATTCACAAAAATACATTACTTGAGTACATTGACTTTATTTGGCAAACCTGTTTCATGTAATATTAACAAAATGAGAACCACTTATTGTTAGTTGCATTAAGTCCAACCTTCTTAAATGAGTGAATTTATGACCTTTCAACCTGCCAGTTAATATTACTAATATTATTATTATTATTATTATTTTATAAATTGTGGGCCCCTCTAGGCTGTAATAATGATAAAATAAAAACTATTTAAAGAACCTTAGATTTAAGGAAGGTGTACCACCAAAATAAAAACATGTAACTAAATGTAATAAACATTGAGGCAAACATAAAATATTTATAAAACCTGCTACTGGAAAACAGTGGAGTCATTGTCTGTTTTCCTGCAGGACAAAAGTAGACTTCCTTGAGGAAATGGCATCTATCCGGAAAGTTAAAGGATGAATAGGAATGCACCAAATGGGCCAAAGATAAGTGCTAATAAAGAAGAAGCTGTGTACAATCACAGACATGTAAAGTAGGGTGCAGATGGCTCAAAGGTAGTGTAAAATATATCAGCCTTAAAAAATAGAAATCAGATGATCATTGTCATTGTGTTATATGCTTAAGTGTTTGGAGTTTATCTCATGTATCTACCTCCTGCACGCCTCACTCATAAAACTTGTTGTATAAACAGTAAATTAATAAATTATATGGAATCGTAATAGCTGTAATTGAGATAAAAGTGATTTGGGAATCTAATGCATATGATGAACCTCAACTCTTTAATATCACGACTTAACACCCAAAACCAAACTATCCCCTAAGAAATGTGTACTCTCTCTTTTGCTCTCTCTCTGTCTCTCTCTCTCTTTCTCCCTTTTTCTCCCCTCTCACTTACTGGGTATCCTTTTGTTTCACGTAGTTACTTGCACATGGCAAAAGTCTATTCAGTCTACCATTGTTATACGTAATGAAGATGTGACCTGTAAAAGATAGACAAAAGTAAGGAGGGGGAAACACAAGTATTTTGCTTGATGAAGAAGTTTATCATGATATTAGGAAGAAAGAATGTAGAGAAGGAGAAGGAAACACACCCAAATAAAGAATCTCCAAGAGAAAAAAAGAGGAATGCTGTATCTCAAAAAGACATGTGATCATAAATTTGTTGTTCCTGCGACAACTCATAGAACTAATGAAAAGAGGTGCACACTATAAAGTACTGCCATAGATCAATACCAGCAGAAGGAAAGGGAAGAGAAGAGAAGGATAGAGGAGGACAAATATTTGGGCAGGAGAAGTTGAGTGGTGATATAGGTCCAACACTTGACTCAGCTGACTCCACAGGAAGCTCCAAGGCTTAAATGGTCAGCAATGGTTGAGTTATGTTGCTCAAAAAAGGGCAAGATTTCAGACCTCTACCTGAATGAATGGAGTTCAGGCTGTCCCAGATACAGTGTGACTTTTAGATGAGACTGTTTCTTTGCAGCTGAGGTAATCTATGGAGGAGCTGAGAGTTGATGGCCATCTACTGACAGTATTCCTAAAACCTAGAGAGCTAAGACTTTTCTTGAAGGGAGACATGAGTGGGACACTATGCCCAACTCACTCCACTCTACTAATCTGCTCTTCAATCAGTTGAAGATGGTTATTGAGTTCCTTAGCAATAATATCTTCTCCAAAGCAAACGTTCACATCTTTTCCATTCCGTTTGCCTTTTATGTTATTCTTGGTCATAAGGTCTAAAATGTTTTTTTCCTTTTTCAGTTTAGAAGCCTAAGACTAAACATGGAATTCCAATAATATGTAAACCATAAAACACATCATGGAAGACTACAAAGGACAAAAGAAACACTTAGCATTAATCAACTTTCTTAAGAGATATAAGAGAAAATTCCTAAGTGAAAAACAGGAAAAACAATTATTTACATTAAGCCTAGCATTTTAAGGACATTTGAGTTAAATAGACAAAAAAGATCGAGTTCCTTATAAAAAATTAACTATGTACTTAAAGGCACCCTGACCCTTTTAAAATTCTTCAATGAAATTAAGGAGCCTTGTTAGCATCTCATTTTAAATGTGTGAACAAAACTACTAAACTAAACTAGAAAATAAAAGTCACTGATCTAAAGAATGTGTTCCATGGGAATATAGGCTATAGTGCTGGTTGGTATAGATTTATAGGTCATTTTCGAGAAAAAGATATCAGTTAAAGTACGTTTCTGTCCAAGTTTGGGCTATATTTATGTAACCGCTGATCTTCAGAACATGCCATCTGCCATTCTACAGTTACATGGAAGTTCTGGAAAGGCTTTCATGTTAACAAAGCATAGAAGAGAGGACATTTATAAAGTATATTACCTTCCGATCTCTTTTTAAAGTGTTTATGTCACCATTTTTTCTCTGCTTATCTGAACTTTTACAAGATAAAGATCGTACTCACACT
Source organism: Rhinopithecus bieti (assembly GCF_001698545.2). NCBI lineage: Eukaryota > Metazoa > Chordata > Mammalia > Primates > Cercopithecidae > Rhinopithecus > Rhinopithecus bieti. The sequence continues at coordinate 1,117,568 of NW_016803926.1, forward strand.
TAAGCATGTGATAAAGATTGCTAATTTATAAAATTAGTGAATCCTAATTCTGAAAATGCTGAGCAGTTTACAAAAGTTGCTAGAGATCTCAACTATAACCTTTCTTATCTATTAAAGCACATAACATATGATCAAAAAGGAAAAATACATAAACCAAACACAACTACTGAGATCAGAAACCTTAAGCAGTTATCTTCTGTGCGTTTTATCTGAATCTTCTTTTATACATCTGGCTTCCAAAATGCCAACTAAGGGAACAAATACCAGCAGGTGTAGCTACATATTATGCATTCAAAAATAAAACCTCAATAAAAAGAAACATATTTTCTTCTTTGTGGTGTAAATTTATCTTACATCACGATTTATACCAGACTTCAAATACAGACATTGAATTTCAACAGTGAAAAACAAATGAGATACATATCGCTATTAAGTTTGCAATGTTAGTTTGGTATATTGTTAGAACTTTTGGACATCTTTTTGAATATAAAGCTTCTGGGCCTAGAAAACTACTTTTAGAAGTTATCATTGCTAAACAAGGAGATTTCTATACAATGATGTCACTGAGTCTGTTGATATTAAATGAATTTAGTGTTCTTCAGTTAGTCTTAGTGCTATATGATGTGAAACTTATCTATCCTCCTTTTTAATGATAGCCTCACTGATATATTGGTCTAAACAAGGATGTGTAGATGACACAAAGAGCTTCTACACAGCAAAGGAAACTATCAACATAGTAAACAGACAACCTACAGCATGGGAGAAAAGATTTACAAGCTATGCATACAACAAAGCTCAAATATCCAGAATCTATAAGGAACTTAAACAACTGAAGAAGCAAAAAAACAACCTCATTAAGTAGTGGAAAAAGTACATGAACAGACACTTCTCAAAAGAAGACATACAAGTGTCCAAGAAACATGAAAAAATCCTCCACATCAGTCATCATCAGAGAAATGCAAAGCAAAACCACAATAAGATACCATCTCACACCAATCACAATACTATTATTAAAAAGTCAAAAAACAACAGATGTTGGCAAGACTGTCGAGAAAATGGAACACTTACATACTATTGACTTACATACTATTGGTTGGAATGGAAATTAGTTCAGACCCTGTGCAAAGCAGTTTGGAAATTTCTCACAGTACTTAAACCAGAGCTACAATTCGACCCAGGAATCCCATTACTGGATATATATCAAAAAGAAAATAGTGTTCTACTAAAAAGACAAATGCACTCATATGTTCATCACAGCACTATTCACAATAGCAAAGACATGTAATCAACCTATGTCGTCATCAATGGTTCACTGGATAAAGAAAACGTGGTACATATATATTATGGAATACTATGCAGCCATAATAAACAATAAACTCCTGTCCTTTGCAGCAACTTGGATGCAGCTAGAGAAAAATTATCCTAAGTGAATTAACACAGGAACCAAACACCATACTGCATGTTCTCACTTATATGTGGAAGCTAAACATTGGAAACACATGGACATAAAGATGAGAAATACTAGAGGGGAGAGAGATAAACGGGAAGGGTTGAGAAACTAACTGTTGGAGACTATGCTCACTACCTGGGTAACAGGATCAACTGTATCCCAAATCTCAGCATCCCGCAATATACCCAGTTAACAAGCACGCACCCATGAACCTAAAATAAAAATAGAAATTAGAAAAAAAAAATAGAATATAACATACTATTGACAAATAAAATAGGCATGCTGTGCGTTAATCTCCTCATTAATAAAAAATAATACTGGCTTTGCATCATTAACATAAAGAGGTGTGTGTAAAGTACTCAGACTCTGTTCCTAGTTGATATTAAGTAATCAAAAAGCAATGACTATTATCAAGGTACATAATAGGGATGTACCTTACTATGGTATGGTATGTACCATACCATAATAGGGATGGTACAAATGTGGATATTGGAGTAGTTTAACCCTGTCTTGACTATAGCCTGTACTCTACTGTTTTTTTTTTTTGTTTGTTTGTTTTGTTTTGGTTTTGGTTTTGGTTAAGTGAGAAATTTACCTAAGCCCTCTGAGCATTGAATTTGAGAGATACACAATGCTGAGTAAATATAGATCATGCATATGGAATGACAAATAATGGTTTAACAAAGATATTTCTGAATAAAAGGATGTATTTTTGACTTTCTGCCCCAATCAATTTATCAAATAGTTCAACATAGGCATCATAACATTATTTACTGATAAATGAGAGGAAACATTGTTTATCATGGCATAGATTATTTTACTAAACTAAACTATGCCACAGTTTTCTCAGTTGTCTCAGTTGTCTTCCATATTATTAATTTCATATAAGATACTGTCTTCAACCCACCTGGTCACAGACTCATCATGTGTGAAAAATATCGAGGGTTTAAAATGTTAACAGCATTTCTATCACAGAAATGAGTAGACTGGAAAGAAAAACAGTGTGCTGTCTTCAGTGTAAGAATGTAACTGGCATCTTGTGCTGACATTGTTCTTATGGGACAGAGGGTGACATTTCATGATGAAGATCAGAGAAATAGAAAAATCTCTCCTCCTTGTGTGGACCTGCAGGTTTGAGTTTGTTTGTTTGTTTCCTTGCTTTTTGGTAGGAACATGTAGAGGGTTTGCTTTGGAACTCTATCTGTTTAGGGTTGACAAGATTCTAATGTTGAACTGGATATCTGCTTTACATTTCAACCTAATAAAAATTAAACATTTTAGAACAAATCTAATGAGATGTATACATTTCTAATCATTAAAAATGTGTTGATGTTTTAGTAGAGCGAAGTAATTCTGAATTTGTAAAGCCTTATACAGATAAAGCAGGGACAAAACCATTATTCTAAAACTGAAAAATATATATATTCCAGTTGCGCTAATTTCGAAGAAGAAATGTGTATTCTTTTATTTAAGAAAGATTATTTTGGAGACATTTTCAATCATATGTAACAAAACAATAATAAAACAATTATAGAAAGTGTGATTTTCCTGTGGAGAAGTGGGGTGTTCAAGTGCAAAGTCTATCTTTATGAACGTATGATGCAACTTGACTTATGGTGGGGTTACATTCGACAAATTCGTCATGAGTTGAAAACACTGGCCGGGCGGGGTGGCTCATGCCTGTAATTCCAGAACTTTGGGAGGCCGAGGTGGGCGTATCACAGGGTCAGGAGATGGAGACCATCCTGGATAACACGGTGGAACTCCGTCTCTACTAAAAATACAAAAAAATTAGCCCTGCATGGTGGCGGGCGCCTGCAGTCCCACCTACTTGAGAGGCTGAAGCAGGAGAATGGCGTCAACCGGGGAGGCGGAGCTTGCAGTGAGCCGAGATTGTGCCACTGTACTCCAGCCTGGGCAACAGAGCCAGACTTCGTCTAAAAAAAAAAAAAAAAATATATATATATATATAAACTCACTTAGTTCCCCACAGTGCCCCCCCCATGAGTTAAGCACTATTATTACCCCCATTTTACAGATGAGGAAATCAAGGCATAGGAATTCTAACTTGCCCAAGGTCCAACAGCTACTAAACAGAAGAACAAGGATCTAAACTCAGATCATATGGCTCT
>NW_016803926.1:1121734-1131556 GCF_001698545.2 Rhinopithecus bieti
TTTTTTTTTTTTTTTTTTTTTTTTTTTTTTTTTTTTTTTTTTTTTTTTGCAAAACTGGAATTAGAATGCCTTTTACAGTATAAAGTTTGAGAACACAAACTTGAGGATTAGTCTGATTTCTTCCCAGGTTTGCCTCTTACCACATGTATGACTTTTAATATATTATTTCACCTTTCTGAATCTTAGTTTGCTCATTTTTCCAGTGAACACTAATAAAACATCCCTTTCATGATTGTTGTGAGAATTAAATGAAGTAATTTAAGAGAACCAAATAATCCAGTTAGTGCCTAGGAAATTTTTATCTATTGCTTTATTATTACTATTATTAGTAATAGCTGTTATTTTATCAACACAATTATGGGGTTTATCAATTTATTAATTAAAACAGGTTAACATGATTTCTAGCTACACTCAGTTAATTTGTTTCAATTTGGCAAAAATTGTGCAAATCCAACCGTTTCCGATTTTCCCATGATATTTTATTCCTCATCTCTTTCAAATAGACTAAAATAAAAGATATTTCCTTTCTTTCTTTTGTGGAATTTTCTTCCTGCAACAGAAGAGAGAAAATTGATGGGAAGAAGAAAGATACTATGGCTCCTGCAATAAATCTGCCCAGATGGCACCAGTGCTTGTACAGAAAACAGAAGAATAAGAATATCCTTGTTTTGGTCCTTTACTGGATATTTAATAAGTATGTGGTTTAAATAAGCTTGTTCTCCATTCAATGTACTAATTGGGTGGATGATAAAATACCATTCAGTGATGCATGAAATGTTTCACATTCAGAAACTTATTTATTTGTACATAGGAAAATTTTGTCATCCCAAAAGAATGAGTCTGACAACCTTCAGTAGTCATTAATTATTAAGAAAATTACTAACTTAAGGAATACAATACTGTTTCAGAATAGAAAGCTAATTGCTGAACCTCTAAAGCTTTCCTCACCAATCCAGAATACTTAATGTCTAATATTTGAGTTTCTGTCTCAGAAAATAAGATAACTGTTTTAAGTCTCCTAAAAATTCCTCCCACAAATGCTTTCTAAATTAAACTATAATCCCTGCTACCTCCCAACTATTTTTCTTCTTTGTAGAATTATAAGGAAAAAACTGCTGCACTTACACATGCTAAGATATAATTTTCCAAAGCCTGTTCCCCGTCCAATTTTTCTAATAGCTCTGAAAGCCTAATATAGTTCCTATATTCAGGATATATAAAGCCTGTCAACATTAAAATCATCTCTTTCTTTCTCTGTCTGTCTCTTACCATAACCTAACCTTCTTCTCCATTCTTAGTTTAAAATGTATTTAGCTCTTAGGACATTTCTCAGACTTTTATTCTTTTCAGTATCATAGAGCTCAAGAATTTAGCTCTTCAAAGTATTAAACTCATTAAACTCACATTTGCTTTGCGTTTTAAAATAAATAACTGAATAACTTACTTAGTTTTTTTGATTAAAGTAGAATATTAAAGGTGCTTCTTTTCATTATATTAACATATATGTTTTACAGTATTTTGACTTCCATCTTGATTTCTGTATTAGTTTATTCTCACATTGCTATAAGGAACTACTTGAAACTGGTCAATGTGTACAGAAAAGAGGTTTAATTCACTCACGGTTCCACAGGCTGAGGAGACCTCAGCAAACTTACAATCATGGTAGAATGCAAAGGGGAACCCAGCATGTCTGACATGGCTGGAGCGGGAGGAAGAGAGAGAGAATGGGGAGTAAACTTTTAAACAACCAGATTTCATAAGCACTCTCTCACTGTCACAAGGGAACAGCAAGGGGGAAGAGAACAGCAAGGGGTAAGTCCACCTCCATGATTCAGTCACCTCCCACTAGGCCCCTCCTCCAACACTGGGAATTATAATTCAACACGAGATTTGGGCAGGGACACAGACCCAAACCGTATCAACCTCTACCTTGCTGTTTTTGACAAATATCTCTAATTTTACTTTATTAAATAAGTTGTCTTCAATAAAAGTATACTCCTATAGTTAACTATTATATATACTTAATAGCAAACATATTCTTCACTAAATTGTATAAGGAAAGCTTCCATAAGTACTTACATAGATTTTAAGTATAATTATTTTAAAATATATTTTGAATGTTTTCTTTTAGATTTCTTTTATAGTCCCAAACAAAAGAAATGGTAACTATTTTATCAGTAAACATGTTATTTATCACACACTTTACCAGTGATTTCCAAAGTTATCCTTTATCAGAACATTAGTGTCAAGAGCTACAATATATGACAGGTTGTGTAATAGACATAGAGATTTTAGATACTCTGTGAAGTGTGGTAGGCATGACACTAATCTTGTTTAGTTCAAGTGGTACAACCTTATTGAAAGATAAATTGCTTTATTAATTTATTGTTAATATTTATTTAACAAATATTTTTAACAATTACTGTGTGTCAAACTATATTCCAGGGAGAAGAAACAGAGAGATCTGTAAGAAATATGAATGCTGTCCTCATGAAGTTTATGCTATAATAATACTAATTAATAATAAAGAGGGTTGTTAATATAAGTAATCTCAGTTAACAAAACTCAGTTTTATACATTTAAAAAGACACCATTTCTTAGATTTAAGAAAATACTCTGAAAAAGAGAGAGAAAGTTTGTAAATTCTCAATTTCATAAGCACTAAAGCTAAAGTTCAAAACCAGTGATATGGTTTGGCTCTGTGTCCCCACACAAATCTCATCTTGAATTGTACTCCCATAATTCCCAGTGTTGTGGGAGAGACCCAGTGGGAGATAATTGAATCACTGGGGCAGTTTCCCCCGTACTGTTCTGGTGGTAGTGAATAAGTCTCACAATATCTAATGGTTTTATCAGGGGTTTCCACTTTTGCATCTTTCTCGTTTTCTCTTTGCCTGCTGCCATCCATGTAAGATGGGACTTGTTCTTCATTGCCTTCCACCACGATTGTGAGGCTTTCCCAGCCCCGTGGAACTGTAAGTCCAATTAAACCTCCTTGTTTGTAAATTGCCCAGTTTTGGTTAGGTCTTTATCAGTCTCGTGAAAACAGACTAATACAACCAGGTATTCCATTCCGAATTCTGTGTTCCTAAACACTAGACTGTAGCTGCTTATGGAGCATGACTTTGCAAATACTGCCAAAAAAAAAAAAAAAAAAAAAAAAAAAAAAAAAAAAAAAAAAAAATTTGGATTGCTTGAGATCAGAGGTCTTTTGCATCCTGTTGAAAGTTGTATCCATTCTTTCTAAAATAGTTCTTAACATACTGTATTGCCATAGATACTGCCCAATAAATTAGTGAATAATTGCACAAATATGTGTTCACTACTAAACTAAGAGACAAGTAACTGCAACTCAGTCAGATCTTGTTTCCTATTGCATGGAGATAATTAAGTCAAGCTTAGTGCCTTTCATATTTTTGCTTTCCTCTTTCCTATTTCCATGTCCACTTATTTATCTGAAAACATACCTAATCATACACTCTTTTTCTAAGACCAAAACCTGTTCAAGGACAATTCTGTCAGCTATCACCATGAACTGATCTTTGACCATCCATTACTGTCTAGCTCTTTTGTACCATCAACTAGTTCCTTGCTACTGGCTCCACTCTCTTCTTGGTTCTCTCCAAACCTAAAACAAGCCTTTATTCACCATAAACTTTCAACTCATTTTCATCTTCCTTCCTCATGTACTTTTCTTAAAGGGTAATTCATAATCACCACTTCCCTATTTCTTTCCCTTAATTTACATTTCTAATCAGACTCCAAGTCCTGATGACTTCACATTTTTAAATATTTTGCCATCAAATCAGCATCTACTCATTCACTCACCCTGTTTATCAAATAACATCTGAGAGTTTAATTCTTCCTCTCTCTCACTCTTTACATAAATCACCAGCACTGTTTTCTCTTTTTTACTGAATCTATCCACTTCTTTCTGTTTTTAATGCTATGATTCTATTTGAAGTTGCATTTTCCCCCCACCCCGCCCTGAATTATTTCCATAGCCTCCCTACAGGTCTCACTGCATTTTCTATTTTCACCTTCTCACTCTAATGAGAGGACTATTTGCTAGAATGTTACTAAGACATCTTTTCTACTATTCCTATCAGAAGAACATGTAGAATGTGTAGCTGTATTTTGAAAATAATTCAACATTGCAAAGTAAAACACCATGCTTCATATGGTCTAATTTCTGGTGCTAGAGCCAGATGCTCCATATCAGCTTTCCTGCTAAAATGTATTAGTTTGTTGATTTTTTCAGTAAGGGAGAGCAGGATAACAAAATAGCAAGAACTCTTCTATTGAGAAGAGCATTTTATGCAGCATGAATACTTTTTTCCTCCCTTTCAGGAGTGGGTAGGTGAAGTCAAGTGTTCCCACTTCCTCACCACTTTACTCCTAAACTCAGAAAGCCCCATTGAATTCTGATAAGTCTTCATACCACTGATGGATGTTGCAATATGGGCATGTAAAATAAAGAAGAGACAGTGACACTGAGAGTGCAGCAACTGTGATTTCCACCTCCTGTTGTAGCAAGGGTGGACATGTTTCTCAGATGAGCAGAAGAGGTGAGCTTGCACAAAGTATCTGCAAGAAGAGGGTATGGGATAGTAGAAAAGTTGTAAAAATGTGGTACAAAGAGCATTTCACTTTGCTAAGCTCACTCAAATCAGAGAACAGTACAGGGAGCCATGTTGTGAGACAGCCTGAAAATCATAAAACATATCCAGAGAGAAAGATAGCATTTTGGATGCCAACAGCACTCTGAAAGCCAAAGGCAAGGCAGAGGTAGATGAAAAAAATCAACAAAGGAGAGATCTGAAAATTTGCAATCAATGTGTTTTTCTTATCTGTCTTTGACATTTTTCTCTTATTCCTCTCCCGTTCCCTGTTTCTGCAGCAGACAGGACATCCATACAAAGAACAAATGGGAACGAGAAGCAAGAAAGTAACTAGGTCACCAAGCTCCTGCTTCTGCCCTGCTGGTGACTTACCAAAGCCAGTAAGAACCTGGCTCTTGGAGTGTTTACCATGACAGAGAGAAGATATAATATTTAAATATTAAATATTAAATATATTTTAAATTTAAATATTAAAATAATTAGAATTTACCAAATACCTGCCAACATTTATGTTCCCTTTTACCAGCTACACAATCAATGAGGTTTCAAATGTTAAAGTTAATATTAGTTAATCTGGTTTAAATATTGTGGCTTTTATACATTATTAAATCATTAAATTGAGATTATTTAATTTGCATCTGTTAGATCGTTATAAAAGAAAATGTATAAATTAATTCTCTTGCTTACATTGCCTCTATTAAGGCTGTAAAAGAATCTAAGCAATTTTTTTATTGTAGACAACCTCATAATTTATTATATGCCTTTTCTCATAGCTTCATTTTCGTATATCTTCCATTTGCATTGTGTGGTCTAACTGCACTGATTTCTAACTGCATCTTGAGTAATATGCCTTATTCTTGCATCAGGTCCTGACATATGCTGTTCCCTATGCCTTAAATACCGCTTTTAATCCAGCTCACTCTTCCAATTTACAGGTCTGTCTTTGTTTTCACTTAGAGAGAAATGACTTTTTGAAACTCTAATCTAGATTACCTCCCCCTTTTATGTTCCTCTGTAGCATCAAGTACATCCTGTTTGTCAAATTCATCATATTTGAAGTTACTACTTCAGTGTTTTTCTTCCCAGCCAAACTGTAAAGGAGAGGAAAAATGTCATTCTTTCTTTATTATTAAATTTCTACTTTCTAGCATAGTGTCTGGTAAATAGTAAGCGTTTCACCAATTTCCTGTTTTACAAATTCATTAACCGTGGGTAACTGAACAGTTCTATTTACCTTCGGCTATCAAAGATCACAAACAGTGCAAATTGAGACAGAAACAAAACAAAACACAGGTATTAGAGACTCAGTAATCAGAAGGCGTCACCCAGTGAACTCATATTAAAGCAACGTCATAGAACAATGTGAGATTTTTTTAGTACAAAGTATTGTTAAACTTCTCAAAATGAATGTCTAAAGAGTCATTAGCATATATTAATTGTTGTTTTAAAGGATTCATAATTTTACAGTTTCCAAGTCTTACCAACCTCTGCATAAAAATAAAATCACATTAGAAAGAAATAACTCAAATATCCCTAGAACTTTGTGCACACCTACATAAAAAATATTTTAGATTTTTTCTCTTAATTTTTTTCATTTCTGAGGGTCTCAAGTTGCTACTATGCATAAACAGTCCCTATACATTCTTTCACTTCTGTTCACCTTACTGGTGTCTGTTATCCATGAGATCATCTGAAAGCAGAACCTCTAGATAGCTACAGATTTCTATCCCCTTCATGGGAAAATAGTGGAACTACGTCCTTCAGCTTCAGTCTGAAGACTATGTAAAGGGATACAGTTAGGTGATTAAATATTATTTGGGAAGCAACATCACAATGTCCCTCTAGTTTCCTGAATTTTCTCTGGTGCCAGAATATGAACATCCTCTAATTGAACACTTGCTTTGAAGCACTAGATGTGGATAGATAACTAAGACTGCTTATTGGAATAACTCACTAAACTAGACATATCTGAATCTTAGTTTTACTCCATTGCAATTACCTACCACACTAGAACTGCTCAATTTGTAAACCGCACACAATCATATAGATATGTTTGAATAACAAATATAAAAAATCTATTTAATGTACCATGCAAAAAGCCTTCACTGAAAGAACCTATCAAAGGAAATTATTTTAACTAAATATTTCATTGGGTATTAAGTTGGGTATAAAAAATGCATATTTCTTTTCCAAAATATGGCATTCATGTAGCTTTTCTATCTCTAGGATATCACATCAAAATTGGGATAAAAAACAAACATCCTCTACCACAGAGTAGAATTAACAATTACCAAGTGTCACACTGTATTATATATTCTAATGGACACTTTTCCTTTGTTAAATTATCTTCCCTAAACACAGTGCAAAAAAATTATTGTTAGCTCAATTTTCTATTTAGTATCTGCATAAAAGAACTGCCATTTTGATGGAGCTTTAGTAGCTAGTGGAGGTACTGCTATTGGTGCTCTGTGGATGATATCTAACAATTTAAGAACAGATGTAATTAGTACAATACCCATTTTAACTATGCTTCTTATAATATTATTAATATACTTGAGGAAATTGTTTGCCTAAGATCTTTCCCTTTCCCCAAGACATGAACCCTTAATATCCTTTTTTTTTTTTTTTTTCCATTCTTCTCTTTTAACTAACATTTGTAATGTAAATCAGATTAACTGGAAGCTTGGCCAAGATTTATCCTTTCAGGATTCTGTTTCTCCATCTAAAAATTGTGGGGGATGTAACAGATGAGCTCTGAGATACCAGTCACTACTCTCTTCTATGAAATACTCTTCAGCAGCTAAACTGATGGTGTAATGTTCCAAGAAATGTTTCCCACCATTGTGTTGTGTTGAATTGTATACAAATTTTTTCTATCTCCTATTCATGAGAAAGAAATTGTCAATGCCATCAGATGTTGCTAAATAAAATTGCTAATATTGTTATTATAAGACACTGTGGTGAAAAGTCCATGACTGGACAAGAATTTTTGATCTGAACAGAGCACTCTTGGGAAATCACAGAAGCTAGGACACTGCTCAATTTTAGGGTGTGTCATACACATCTGAGTTAAGGTGAATAGGAAGTCCTCTGGCTGTTCAGTTCACAAAGTTCTATGATATATGAAGTGTCCCTGAAAACCTCTCAATGTACACTTCTGGTCCATGTCATATGAGTGGAATTTCTTTATCACTTGACTCCAACAGTGATCTTAAGACTAGGTTAGGGTTGTGAGTGAAACGGGAATTATGCAAATGCATGCTGCAGTTACCAGCATTTGTCTTGCTATCACATAGAAAGATACTCAAGTTTTGTTGTATCCATCTGTGTCATGCAAGCCTGTAGATGTGTGAGCATATGCATGTGTAGGAGGCATCCCTGTGTCCTTCATTGTTATAACCTTTCAGTTTATTAATTTATTTTTAATTTTTAGATACGGGATAGATGTGCAAATTTGTAACATGAGAACATTGCATGATACTGGGGTTTGAAGTATAGATCCCAACATCCTGGTAGTGAGCATAGCACCCAATAGGTAGTTTATTTTTGTTTAGTTTTTGTTTGTTTGTTTGTTTTCCTTTGAGACGGAGACTCGCTCTGTCACCCAGGCTGGAGTGCAGTGGTGTGATCTCGGCTCTCGGGTTCATGCCATCCTCCTGCCTCAGCTCCTGAGTAGGTAGGACTATAGGCACCTGCCACCACACCCGGCAATTTTTTTTTTTATTTTTAGTAGAGACGGAGTTTCACCGTGTTAGCCAGGATGGTCTTGATCTCCCGACCTCGTAATCCGTCCTCCTTGGCCTCCCAAAGTGCTGGGATTACAGGCGTGAGCCACTATGCCCAGCCCCAATAGGTAGTTTTTTAATGCATCCCCCTTGCTCCACCTTTTAGTAGTCCGCAGCATCTATTGTTCCCTACATTTATGCTCGTATGTGCCCAGTGTTTAGCTCCCACTTAAAAGTGAGAACATGCAGAATTTTTCTGTTTCTGTGTTAATTTGGTTAGGATTATGACCTCCAGCTCCATGCATGTTATTGCAGAGGACATGATTCCGTTGTTTTTTTTATTGCTGTGTAGTATCCCATAGTTTCTATGTTCCACATTTTTTTTCATCCAATCCACTGTTGATGGGCACCTGGGTTGATTCCATGTCTTTGCTATTGTGAATAGCATCATGATAAATATAAGAATGCATGTATCTTTTTAATAGAAAACATTATTTTCTTTTGGGCATATACCCAGTATTGGGACTGCTGGATCCAACGGTAGTTCTGTTTTAAGTTCTTTGAGAAATCTCCAGATTGTTTTCAACAATGGCTGGATTAATCTACATTCCCACCAAAGCATTCCCTTTTCTCCACAGCCTGACCAAAATCTGTTTGTTTTTTGACATTTTAATAATAGCCATTCTGACTGGTATGAGACAATACCTCATTGTACTTTTAATTTGCATTTCTCTGATGATTAGTGATGCTAAGCATTTTTTTCATATATTTGTTGGCTGCTTGTAGGGCTGTTTTTGAGAAGTGTCTGTTCGTATTCTTTGCTCATTTTTAATGGGGTTGTCTATTTTGCTTGTTGCTTTAAGTTCCCTATGTATTCTGGATATTAGACCTTTGTTGGATGCATAATTTACAATCACTTTCTCTCATTCTATAGGTTTTCTATTTGGTCTGTTGATACTTTGTTTTGTTTCGTAAAAGCTCTTTCGTATAATTACATCTCACTTGTTTATTTTTCTTTATGTTGCAATTGCTTTTGGGGACTTAGTCAAAAATTATTTGCCAAGGTTGATGTCAAGACAAAATACTAGCAAATAGAGCCCAGCAGCACATTAAGTTAATAGAGCCCCACCAAGTAGACTTTAGTCCTGGGAGGCAAGGTGGGTTCAACATATGGAAATCAATAGATGTGATTCACCACATAAACAAAGCAAAAGCAAAAACCATATGACCATCTCAATAGATGTAGATACAGTTTTCAATAAAATTCAACATCCCTTCATGATAAAATCCTCAACAGACTAAGCATTGAAGGAACACACTTCAAAACAATAAGAACCATCTATGACAAACTGACAACCGATGTCATACTGTATGAGCCAAAGTTTGAACCATTCTCCTTGAGAAAAGGAAAAAGACAAGGATGCTCACTCTCAAAATTCCGTTATTATTATTATTATTATTATTATTATTATTAT
>NW_016803926.1:1133588-1161762 GCF_001698545.2 Rhinopithecus bieti
GTGGTTTGTAGTTCTCCTTGAAGAGGTCCTTCACATCCCTTGTAAGTTGGATTCCTAGGTATTTTATTCTCTTTGAAGCAATTGTAAATGGGAGTTCACTCTTGATTTGACTCTGTCTGTTATTGGTGTATAAGAATACTTGTGATTTTTGCACATTGATTTTGTATCCTGAGACTTTGCTGAAGTTGCTTATCAGCTTAAGGAGATTTTGGGCTGAGACGATGGGGTTTTCTAAATATACAATCATGTCATCTGCAAACAGGGACAATTTGACTTCCTGTTTTCCTAATTAAATACCCTTTATTTCTTTCTCCTGCCTGATTGCCCTGGCTAGAACTTCCGACACTATGTTGAATAGGACTCGTGCCCTCTCACCATTCCTATTGAACATAGTACTGGAAGTCCTGGCCAGAGAAATCAGGCAAGAGAAAAAAACAAAGGCATCTGAGTAGGAAAATGAGTCAAACTGTCTCTCTTCACTGATAACATAATTCTATACTAAAGGCTCTGCCAAAATGCTCCTAGAATTGATAAACAACTTTAGTAAATTTTCAGGATACAAAATCAATGTACAAAAATCAGTAGCATTTCTATATACCAACAACGTCCAGGCTGGGAGTGAAATCAAGAACACAATTCCACTTACAATAGTCACAAAGAAAATGATATACCTAGGAATACAGCTAACTAAGGAGGTGAAAGATCTCTGTAAGGAGAATTACAAAACACTGCTGAAGGAATTCAGAGATGACACAAATTAATAGAAAAGCATTCCATGCTCATGGATTGAAAGAATCAATATCATTAAAATGGCTGTGCTGCCCAAAGCAATTTACAGATTCAAAGCTATTTCCATCAAACTCCCAGTGTCACTCTTCACAGAATTAGAAAAAAACAAAAAACAAAACAAAACAAAACAAACAAACAAACAAAAAAAAACTTTTCTAAAATTTATATGGAACCTAAAAAGATCCTGAATAGCCAAAATGACCCTAAGCAAAAAGAACAAAGCCTGAGGCATCACACTGTCTGACTTCAAACTATTCTATAAAGTCACAGTAACCAAAGCAGCTTGGAGTTGGTACAAAAACAGCCACATAGACCAATGGAATAGCATAGAAAACTCAGAAACAAAGCTGCACACCTACAACCATCTGATCTTCCTGAAGGCTGACAAAAACAAGCAACTGGGAAAGGACTCTATATTTAATACATGATGCTGAGATAACTGGCTACCTTTATGCAGAACATTGAAGCTAAACACCTACCTTTCACCATATACAATTAACATAAAATGGATTAAAGATTTAAACTCTTCAGTTTATAATATAAACTTATTTTTTTGTCACTATAGACTTCAGAGCAATTCTTAATTTTATTTTGATTTTGACGTTTACTATTTAAAAAATAATATGTATTTGTGCGTGTGCATTTTATTACATTTTCAGGAAGAAAGATTCATTTCAATATCTTCACAGGTATTAAAATTACATAGAAGACAAGGTTAGACAAAATCGATGGGTGGAGCACTAAAATAACCTTAATTAAGAGATTTTTTAAAACATGAAGAATCCCTTGTATAGTTAATTTTAAGCTTCTTTGTGTGGCAGAAAAAAATAGTAAATAATGGGTTTTTTTTTTTAAAGTCACTACATTTACATTGCCAATAAAAATAGAAGAAAGAAAATGCTAAGAACCTTGAGGATATTAATAAATAAGTTGTATTAGTATAAACTCCCTGAAACAAGGTAAATGGTCTTACATTTTGTGTTCAAACAATTAGGTTTATAAAGGAGTTTTTCCTATTAAAAGATCCATCAAAAAGGAGATTTATCCATAAAACATAAACACATGTAGGATTAATCTCTGTTTCAGTTTGTTCTTACAGTCATTTTTTTCAAACAAAATTGAAAGAATATGGAACTGGGTGTTGGTACTCAAGTATTTATTTATTTATTTATTTATTTATTTATTACACTTTAAGTTCTAGGGTACATGTGCATAGCATACAGGTTTGTTACATACGTATACATGTGCCATGTTGGTGTGCCACACCAATTAACTCGTCATTTACATTAGGTATATCTCCTAATGCTATCCCTCCCCCCTACTCCCGCCCCATGACAGGCCCCAGTGTGTGATGTTCCTCTTCCTGTGTCCAAGTGTTCTCATTGTTCAATTTCCACCTATGAATGAGAATACGTGGTGTTTGGTTTTCTGTTATTGTGATAGTTTGCTAAGAATGATGGTTTCTAGCTTCATCCATGTCCCTACAAAGGACATGAACTCACCCTTTTTTATGGCTGCATAGTATTCCATGGTGTATATGTGCCACATTTTCTTAATACAGTTTATCATTGATGGATATTTGGGTTGGTTCCAAGTCTTTGCTACTGTGAATAGTGCCACAATAAACATATGTGTGCATGTGTCTTTATAGCAGCATGATTTATAATCCTTTGGGTATATACCCAATAATGGGATGGCTGGGTCAAATAGTATTTCTAGTTCTAGATCCTTGAGGAATCGCCACACTGTCTTCCACAATGGTTGAACTAGTTTACAGTCCCACCAACAGTGTAAAAGTGTTCCTATTTCTCCACATCCTCTCCAGCACCTGTTGTTTCCTGACTTTTTAATGATTGCTGTTCTAACTGGTGTGAGATGGTATGTCATTGTGGTTTTCCAAGGATATGAACAGACACTTTTCAAAAGAAGATTATTTATGCAGCCAACTGAAACATGAAAAAATGCTCATCATCACTCGCCCTCAGAGAAATGCAAATCAAAACCACAATAAGGTATTCAAGTTTTAAATTAAGGATGTTCAAACTGCAACTTAATGCCTTTCACAGTAAATTGTATGCAGCCTGTTTAAACAATTTTTTTAAAGTTCTCAAAAATTAGAAAATCATGTGAAATGTTAAGCTTTCCTGAAATACCACCATGGCCTTTAGTCAGGACCCATTGTGGGTACTTGTCAGGTTTTCAAAACCAAAGAGAAAAAAGAACTTTGGAAATTTTTGATTTTAACACTTTAACCTGAAAGAATACCAGACTTAGATTATTAACTAGTCAAATGGCTTTGTTTTCTCTAGCAGCAGATATTCAGCTCGATTCAGCTATAAACTGCAATGACATGAAAAGAATTCTATTCTACCTTTTAGGAAATATGGAGGCATGATTGGGGTAGAGAAAAGGAAAAATAAAACTAATGCCACTGTGTATCATCTTCATAAATATCCTGTTAAATATCCTCACGTTATTTTTTCTTTCTTCCTATGTCTAGGCACTCATAGCCAAAATATCTTTGCAAAATTTTATAGAAATGGGGGAGAAGGATGGGAAATGTGAATAATTAGGTTAAGTATGAAACTCTACATCCTGTTTGTTATGTTAAACGTTGATGTGGTGGTGTGCTTTTATGTTGCAGATTTCTACTCTATTTGAGATGATACCAGAATAAACATTTTATTCTGGAGAAAATCTTGTCAACTCCAAATGTCTTGCCAAGAAACTTTGAGGATGATAATAGTGATGATAATAACAACAGCAAAAATAAAAAAGCTAATGTTTTTTGAGTGCTTAATATGAGCCAGGACTTTATGTATATTATGTCACTAGATCTTTTCAGAAACTTCGTGGAAGACAATGCTATCATTATCATTGTAGAAAAGAAAACTAAGAATCAGGGGAGTTGATTATTTTGCTTATACCCACTATGTTAGTAAGTGGTGAACTTATTAATAGAATATGAAATTATGTAGTCTTGTTCAAGAGCCCATGAGCCTAACAATTATGTTCTTCTGCCTATCTATATTAACCAATTTTAATACTCTTATGTAGCAAGTTTGACCATTGTTGATCACAATTTTCTCAATCTGAAACTTCACCGAGATCACTTTATACTGACCCGATGGTAATGTCTGACCATGTTACCTGGCTTCCCTTTCTCTCATTATCAGTCACATATGAACATCATGTCCTGAAAATCTCCAGCTCCACTAACATGGGTCAGTATCCTAAGTCACATCAACCCTTTTCTTCTCCCATCTCACCCAGTGGATTCAATGTTTCTAGTTTTGAAATTTTACCTGCAATATAACACAAAGAATACCTATCAGTATAAATACTGAAGGTATTTTGATATTACATACAATTAGTAATCACTTGAAAACAATCAAATTATATCATTTATCTTTATTTTAAAGATGCAACTTCTAAATGTAACCATGCAATATTTGCAATTATATTTCATATGAGAGTAGACACTTAAGATTACATGAGGAATCAGTAAGGCAATGTGAGCTTTGTCTTAAAAGTCCTTATATAATACAGAGTAGAGAATTTATAGCATTGAAATAGCACTTAACATATTGAGTTTCAATAATAACTCTTTTCCTTTATTTATAGAATGTGTTCATTCAATTGCTATTGCTTTAAACTTCTAAAGCATGAACTCAATAAGAAACATTATGGCTTATTAATTTTAACTCAGTCCCTATCACTTTTTGATGAATAATACAACTTCTTGTCTAATACACATAAAACAGAATCTAAAAATATTACAACAGTGAAGTGTAATTCTGCTATTTTATCAGATTTTTTCTTAATTTATACTTCTCCTTCATTTATATTTCTTTGTTCATTTATCTTTCTAATACTGCTGATTGGAGTTTTAAAAAGTATTCCAAAATTGGTGCTTCAATCAAAACCTGTGCTTCTTTCAGCTAATGCTTCACACGTACTAATTTCCAAACCAGCGTCCTTTTGCTTCAACTGTCACATTTTAAAATAATTAGACACTTGCCATCCACTGGCTATAGAAGTTCATGAATTAATTGACTTGAATGTTTTGGATTTCTTTGATCTAAGCTATTTTCTCTGTAGTACTGTGATTTACCTGACATTAAAGGGCAAACTAAGCAATGCGTTTCTGGAACTACATTCACATAATACAGCAGCAGTATACCAATAAGTGGTATTAATTGCAACTGGGATATTTACATAGAAGCAGGACACAAATATAACATTTTGGGGATATATCAAATGCCAGAAATTATTATTAGAATTAGGCCAATGGAAGATATAATCATTTGGTTCTATTCTGCAAATGTAGTTTAACACCCACTATATCCAGGAATTTTAGAGCAAATCAGAAAAATGCCTATGAGTGTAATTGAAGAAAATGAAAATGGGTATGGTCTGAATGTAGCCCCTCCTACTCCTTTTATTATAGCAAGAGAAAGTTTTCTCTTTTAATATTCACCTTTTCATTTTAAAATTAAAGGCCAAAAAAGGCAAATAATTGAGAACAGGAATTAATACAGGTTAAGGTAACTGAATTTTTCCAATCATAATTTCAGCCTAGGTAAATAGATGTAGAAAACATAATTTCAATTATTTGCTTTATGATTAAGAAAAATTTGATACAAATATATATTTGTAACTAATGACACTCACTACCCCACCCTTCTAGCTTTATATATCTTTTTTATATACTCACTGGCTTGCTTGCACAATGATTTTATCTTCCTACAGAATTTGAAGGCAGAGGCATTCATTATTATAAACTTTGCACCAAGAACACAGAGAAAGCATTAATCCATTTGTTAAGTTAATTCCCACTGTATATTTTCTTGCAATATTTACTCTTTTGTATTTCCTCTTCACTTGCATTATGATTCACATTCCAAACTGATCATTACCTCCCAAACTGTATCATATGCATCTTTCTAAAATTCTGTCTTCTTAATAGAAGGGCCCTTTTAAAAACCTCTAATTATGAGAATCATACAATAGTATTACAATAATATAGGAGGAAGAGAAAATAATTTGAAGGAAAATAAATCCAAATTTTTGTTCAATAAACAACTTAGACTGACCCAAGCATGAGACATAATGGACTAATGGTGAGGGAGAGGGAAAAAAAGTGGGACCACGTGTCAGACATGTGACCCTAGAAAACAAATCAAAATCTTTTTACATGGATTAATATGGAATGAATCAAAAATTATCTTCCTTTCTGAGATCATAAGCTTGAACATAATGTAAAATTTCTGATGCTAGAGACTATGAAAGATAGTCAACCTTAATATAAAAATCACACAGCAGTGTTCAAATGTAGAAGACAGCAGAACTGATGAACAGGAAAGACAAATTCATCAGTTCATTGTTTCAAAACCTAGATGTACCTGTGCCTGAACTCTGAACTTTCTAATCAAGAAAAGCCAATAATTTTGTAAATGATGTTATGTTAGTTACATTTAATTGGACTTCTGTCCCTTGCAAAAGAAGGTATCTTGGCCAAAAGTTGAATGGAAGTGGGACAGGTACAGAAAGTTAGGTCATTTGTGACCCACAGAATGATCTAGACCTAGCTGACAATAATACTACTTGTGATTAATACAAAGGAGACAAAGGCAACCAAAAAGGTCTGCAGCTTGTCTGAGCTACTACATACTAGATCTCAGAGCAGCTAAATGTTAAACCTCATAAGACATAGGATAAGAACAGTGGATACACACTTTTCCTATGTTGAGATTTGCACAGTAGGTGTACCGAAGTGAAGGCCGTCATGGTTTCCACCATGTAAGAGACTGTCAGTTTCCAATTCTATGGGAGTCACCTTATTCAGTTGGGCATGCTTTCGATTACTCATCATGGTGGTACTTATTTCTCCACGTATTATCACATGCATTTTTAAAACCTGTAGTGCCCTTTTTTCTTCCCACTTGCTTAGCAGAATTCTCAGTATTTTTCTAAGTGTTCATTTCAGGTCCTACTTGAGTTAAGCTAGACTTCATCACGAATAATAAAGTTTACAATGATAATTATTTTATCATCAAATATTTGCCTCATAATTACAATAATAACTAAAACTTCCAAAGTACTTATCATGGATTAGATATTGTACTAAGCATTTTACATTTCTTAACTCATTTAAAATTTACAACTGTCTTAAAAGGAAACAAACTATAATCAGCACCACAATATTTAATACTTAAGGAAAAAAGCCTACTAAAGTGTAATAGTTATATTCTCTAGCCACACAGTGAGCTTCTAATGAAAAATGTAGGTAAATTATTGTTTTACTTTTAATTTCAAAGTAACACAATATTGGACATATAAGTGATATTAAACCACATTTTCAATAGATTATACCTTGATCCAAGAAAAGAAAAGAAAAGGTATCTGGGATTGCTTCACCAAGAACCTCAGTTTCCTGTTCTGTCATAACAAACTATCATAAATTTAACAGCTTAAAACAATACGAATGCATTATCTTATTATTTATTTTGGTCAGATGTCCAGGTACAGTGTGGCTCAGCTGAGTCCCATGCTTAGAGTCTCACAAGGCAAAACTCAAGGTGTCAGGTGGCCTGTTCCTTTCTGGAGGTATGGGGATGAATGGCTTTACCAGCTAACTGAGGTTGTTGGCCGAATCTAGTGTATGTAGGATAGAGATCTAGGTGTCACCATCTTCTTGCTGGCTGCCAATTGGTACCACCTTTAACCCCTACAGGCTTGTCTCTAGTTCTTAAAAATAGGACCCCACATCTGAGAGTCAATAATGGAAGATTAAATTGTTCTCATTCTTAGAATCTGCACTTTCTCTGCTCCACCTCTTCTGTCTCCTGTCAGAAAAAGTGCTCTGATTTTAAGGGTTTACATAATTAGACTGGAGCCACCTAGGTAGTTCAGGAAAATCTCCCTATTTTAAGGTCTATAACCAAAATTACCTCTGCAAAGTCTCTTTTGCCAAGTAACATAATAGATTCATAGGTTCAATTCATGGATTACAGCATGGGCATTTTTGAGAGACCATTCTACCTTCTGCACCGGGTAATCGTTTTTGTTTTCTTTAACTCATAGTTTGCTAATATAATTTTTTTGAATAAGCATTGGAGTTTATATCCAAAATATCTGCAATACTACAGATATTTTGAGAGTAAAAGTAACTATTGGCAAGGAATACATATAATGTTTCTGCTGTGGCTTCAGCTTTTAAAAAGTTATTTCTGAAAAGAAGCTATGCCATTCCAACTAGAAAAACAAAACTTGTTAAAGTTATTAAAATGCTCTTTGTGAAGCAGTAATTCCAAATTGTTAAGGTTATTGTATGAAATATTTTGAAAGATCTTTCTCTCAAAGTAAAAACATACTGAGTTAACTACGTTATAATTCGAGTTCAGTTATTTTAACAAACATTTACTAAACGCCCTAACCGATTGTAGTGAAGAAGAGAAAAATTAACATTTATAGACATTACTCTCAATGAACTTATAATTTAATTATAATATAGTGGTTATAGAGGAAGACAAACAAAACCATTAATGACTTCATACCAAAAAGAAGATTAAATATTTACTTTATGACCTTTAAATTTCTCTCGTCTTTCCTTTTCCTCTTTAGGAGGCATTTATTAATATTATCCTCTCTTCTGTTAAAAATAAAATTTCACTCCTGACCACTGCTATGTAAAATTAACACCATAGGATCACAGAATTGACAGAGATATTAGATCTTGCGGGTCCAACCTCCTCAATTTATAAGGCATAACTGAACCTTTTTCCTGCTTGCAAGCTCATTAAAGAATAAGTGCTTCAGAACAAAAGATTTGCCCAACCCAGTCAGATTCAAGAGCTATGTAACACAGTATTAGATCTCCGAACAAGAAGGTTTAAAAGAACATGGTTGCTCTTCACATTTTCTATTTCAAAATACGAGTCATGCCTATGTTCTATGTTCCCCTACCTATTTGTTAAATTTCAAAATTTCAAAACTTTTAAAGAAATTGGGGAAACAGTTCTTCATGAATGACTTCCTGCGCATTTTGTAAAATGTTTAGCTACCCTCGATTTCACCCAATAAATGCTACTAATTGGAGTAACAAATTTCCCCTTTGTCTCATCCAAAAAATCAGAGAAAAACCTGTATTTTTTCTAAGTCTCCACAGGTGGATGGGTATTAATAATATTAACTAAGTATGATGGAAAATACATCAGTTTCTGCTTTACTATTAATGATTTAGAATATTTTGTGTGAATGAAATAGAAATCTAACTGGGAAATTCCAATGTTCATTTAAATATGTCACAAAGGACAGAAGATAATAAATAAGTGTTAAAGACAGAACATGTGACTATTACTGTGAATTCAGATTTTAACCTGGGCAAAACACACTGTTTAAAGTTGCAATGCCACTATACAACAATAATTCCCTAATCACAAAAGATGCTTCAAGAATGAAACTTATGGCACCCTAAATATTGTTATATTCTTCTTTAATTACTCATTTCATGTAAATTCACAATGAGGAAAGATCAGAAGTTTCTAGAAATGATATATTTTTTTCTTTAAAGGCAAGTATATATATTTTTAGTTTTATGACTTTTATTCACATCAAATAGGTGTTTGCTGACTTGACAGATCATTATAACAGCAGTGTATTCACAACACATGATTTTATGAATAAGGATTAAAGATGAGAATGGAATCAGTCATAAGGAGGCCTTTCTATTTAGCCACCAAAATATTGTCCTAGGGTAAATGAAATCCTGGAAAATGGATTGATTACAGGGCCTGGCCCAGAGGTCAAGTTAGCGAGTGGGAGTTTTTTGTTTCATTATGTTTTATTTTGTTTTTATCTCAGCTTCAAGATTGAAAGTTTGTTGGGGTATGGAGCCAGCCAGGTTATTTTGTTACCCATTTGTTTTTACAACTGTTTTATCACTGGATTTCCATGCATGTAGTTGTGTTATTTAAGGTCCTTTTTTTTTTTTTTTTTTTTTTTTCTGAGGCGTAATTTCGCTCTGTCTCCCAGGATGGAGTGCAATGGCGCGATCTCGGCTCACTGCAGCTGCCGCCACCTGAGTTCAAACGATTCTCCTGCTCAGCCCCTCAAGTAGCTGAGATTACAGGTGCCCACTACCAAGACCAGCTAATTTTTGTATTTTTAGTAGAGATGGGATTTCACCGTGTTGGCCAGGCTGGTCTCAAATTCCTGACCTCAGGTGATCCACCCACCTTGGCCTCCCAAAGTGTTGGGATTATAGGTGAGAGACACTGCGACTGGCCTTAAGGTCCTTTTTGTTTTGTTATTAAGATTTAAACCTCCAGCTTGAAGATTATTTTTCATAGGTCTACTTTCTCAGTCATCTGTTAATAAAACAACATCTAGGAACACCAACTTCTTCAATCATCAAATAAAAACAAACACATACTTAGCCATTTTTGTTAGTATTTTTTGCAAATTCCAATTCATTGTTTGCTTTGTCCTTCTTATCATTATTTTCTGAAGTTCGTATAAATATTTGTATGTCTTTTCATTTGTCCATGTTTGTGAATATTTTCTTCTGTAAGTCTCTTTTAAAAATGCATACTCATCTAAAAACCGCTCTTTCTTTTGTTTCTCATCTGCCTATGCTGTCAAGTTTAATTTTAAAGATATCTTTCATATCTCTTTAGTGATTGAGTAAAAAAACTTTCACTTTTAATTTAATTCCTTCCAATACAAAAATAATTGATGAGAAACAGGGAAGCTATACGATTTGTTAGTGTTTGAATGAAACTTTGATATTATCTAGTTGAATCTGTAGATTTTACATATAAGACAAAAGTTTAGAGAGGTTAAGTGCTTTTCATAAAATCACATAAGTAGCCTGTGGATTTTTATGCTCAGCTATTTTGATTCAACAGTCAATGTTATTTCTGACCAAAACAATGTTATGTTTGTATCTCTATCAGGGTTAGAAGGAAATATTAGAGATAGTCAGAATTTAGAAAATCATATTTTACAAACTTAAGAAAACATATATAAATAAAAAGATTGCTTGTCTGCAAATAAGAAAAGCAAGTATATTTTACCGCTAGGTTGTAGTAGAAGGCTAAAAATATTTTATAAAATGGAGGATGTGGTTGGGTGTTACCAGATTGGAAAAAGAAGAAAAATAACTTGTTTTGGAAAGTCAATTGAAAATAGTTTTGAAGATCTATTACAGAATTGATTCCATAAAACCTGGGTGTCATCCTATGTAGACAAGGTTTGGCATAATTTTCCAGACTGGGATTGTGTCTTTAAAGCACTTAAGCTGAACTAGACAATTTCATCCACTCATGTTCTTGATAAAATGAAATTCCCGTTTGCTTCTCATTACCTCTAACATGAGCACATGCAGTTACAGGATGTGTATTGTAATTATGATTAAAGCTTAAATAACAAACAAGAAAAATTACCGTACTAACTAGAAAATGCTGGGAAACCACATGTCACAAACTTTGAGATGTTTACCATAAAAAAAAAAAATCATATGTAAGCTCCATGCAAAAACCTATGTTTGAAACAAAAGTCTAAAATGTAAGCTCTAGACCCCTCTTGAGAAAGCCAATTGCACAGGTCATAAAGTGATTTTAGAACATACATGTATTTCAATATGATATTTAAGAATCTCATCAGTGCTCAAAGGCTACTCAAAATGGTGAAGCCAAGAGAAATTTAACCTAAGCTTAGTGTTCACTTGAGTAGCTACACAAGAATGAATTGGAGCACAGCTATAGCTCATTTTGAATCAGGACAACTGAGAAAGGCAAATGAGTATCATTGTTTCACCTAATTGGTAGATGCTATTGACACAATGATAGAGGCATGACACAGATAAATTCTAGGCAGAAAAGGGTAGATCTGCAGTGAAACCCCACCCCCAAACCTAAAAGCCTGAAACCGTGGCCCAAAGTGAGAACTTCTATTCCTATGTTCCTGCTTGAATATTGTCTTTTTCTAAACCACCTATGCCCACTCCACCCCATTCTGTGCCTATAAAGACCCCAGACTCAGCCAGCAGCGAGAAGAAGCAGCTGGGCAACAGGACGACTACAGCTGGACAATGCAGAGAAGCAGCTTGACTTCAGAAGGACAGCTTAATGGCATAACTTTGGAGAAGAATCCAGCCAAAAACAGTTGAACTTCAGGGGAAGATTACTTACCCTCATATCCCCTTTTCAGCTCTCTTTCCCTCTGAGAGCCACTTTAATCATCAATAAAATCCCTCACACTTACCCATCCTTCAATTTGTTCATGCAAATTCATTTTTCCTGGACGTTGGACAGGAGATCAGGAGCCACAAGTGAAGATACAAAAGGCTGTCACAGCTGGGTGCAGTAGTTCACACCTATAATCCCAGCACTTTGGGAGGCCGAGGCAGGCGTATCACCTGAGGTCAGGAGTTCAAGACTGGCCTGGCCAACATGGCGAAACCCTGTCTCTACTAAAAATACAAAACAATTAGCTGGACTTGGTGGCACATGACTGTGATCAGTACTCGGGAGGCTGAGGTAGGAGAATCACTTGAGTCCAGGTGGCAGAGGTTGCAGTGAACCGAGATTGTGCCATTGCATTCCAGTCTGGGAGACAGAGCAAAAGGCCAGGCGCGGTGGCTGAAGCCTGTAATCCCAGCACTTTGGGAGGCCGAGACGGGCGGATCATGAGGTCAGGAGATCGAGACCATCCTGGCTAACATGGTGAAACCCCCGTCTCTACTAAAAATACAAAAAACTAGCCGGGCGAGGTGGCGGGTGCCTGTAGTCCCAGCTACTCGGGAGGCTGAGGCAGGAGAATGAGGAGAATGGCGTGAACCTGGGAGGCGGAGCTTGCAGTGAGCCGAGATTACGCCACTGCACTCCAGTATGGGCGACAGAGCGAGACTCCGCCTCAAAAAAAAAAAAAAAAAAAAAAAAAAAAGGGTTCAAAAAAGCCTTTTTTTCCCCCCGTGTTTTGGGACAACCGCCCCCCCACTGACTTATAAAAAAAAAAAAAAAAAAAAAAAAAGGCTGTCACACAGGCCTTTTGCTCTCACTGGTATATGGCAGACACGGACCCACTGAGCTATTAACACATAAGCCTTCTGTAGAAGGCAGAGTTAAAATAGCACTGTAACACGCCCTCTGGGGCTTCAGAAGTCACCGGCACCCCACCTAGACACTGCCGCAGAGACTGCAAGGAGTTAACTCCTGCCTGTGCCCAAAAGCACTCGCTCCAGTTCCTGCACCCGCTCTCCTGCACGCTCCCTCTCTGGAGTGGTGGAATGAAGCTGGTCCAAATGAGTGGAGTTTGATCCTGCCAGCACCAAAATGGCTGGCTCGTTCAAGCCCTCATGCACTCCAGTTCCCGCCTCATTCACTTGCGCTCTCTCTTCTATATGGAGTTGAGAGCAGCGGGCTGAGAAAACAAGGCATCCCTGTCGTGAGTCCCACAAAGCAGTCAGGGAAATATCCTGCTTCATTATTAAATAAAAAGATGTAAAACATGAGGTACTGACGGATTTCAGCTCTGACTTATTCCCTGATCATCTACAGGTTAATGGATATCTGAATTAACAATGTATAACCTAGTAAATATATATATATGTAGTTTCATTGACTGAAAGGAAGTATTGGAAAAGGATCCAAAATCTCTACATGTATTTCAGATCTGCATACTGAACTATATATAGATGGGTGAAGACTATTTACCAACTGTATCTAAAATATATATGTATATAATACTTCAGATGAAAAGGCCATTGAGAATTCTCTGAATATATTTTTAAAAGGTAAAATAATAGAAGAAAGCTGCTATGACGAACATAAAGACTATGTCTTCAGGCCAATAGTGTTCACACAATGTAAGAAAAATATAATTAAGACATTTATAAAATTATCCATTCATATACTTATTCATTCAACAAGTATCTTAGATGCTGAAAATATGTTAATTAACAAATAGATTAAATTCCCTACACTTGTGGAGCTTACATTCTAGTGAAAGTAAGCATGATAGATTGGTAAATTATGTATTAGAGGATAATAAAGGCTAACTAGAAAAGTAAAACAAGTTTAAAATGCTCTGAAAGGGGAGAAGATTGGTTTACACTTTTAACTAAAATGGTCAAGAATGATATCCTTAAGAATGCGGTATTGAGGCTAAGGCACAATGTTGTGATGGAGAGGCCCTATAATATACAAGGAAAAGCATTCCATAGGTAAATATAATTTGGGTTCCATTTAAAAATACGTAATCGGCCGGGCGCGGTGGCTCAAGCCTGTAATCCCAGCACTTTGGGAGGCCGAGATGGGCGGATCACGAGGTCAGGAGATCGAGACCATCCTGGCTAACACGGTGAAACCCCATCTCTACTAAAAAAAAAAACTACAAAAAACTAGCCGGGCGAGGTGGCGGCGCCTGTAGTCCCAGCTATCCGGGAGGCTGAGGCAGGAGAATGGCGTGAACCTGAGAGGCGGAGCTTGCAGTGAACTGAGATCCAGCCACAGCACTCCAGCCTGGGTGACAGAGCGAGACTCCGTCTCAAAAAACAAAACAAAACAAAACAAAACAAAAACAAAAAAAAACAAAACAAAACAAAAAAACGTAATCATATTTTAGCGAGGGATTTTAAAGTTAAGGAAAGATACAAAAATCTTAGATAAATCCAGGCAGAAAAACTGAGTACGTAACAAAGAGTAATGCAAAATATCAGATGTTCCCTTCTCAAATCCAAACAACAGAAAGTGACAGAACAATACTGACAGAGTCTAGAGGAGGACATTTGAGCGCAAAATTCTAACGGAGTCAAGTGGGTCACTCCTGTTTGACAATACCTGAAAGTCATTTTATGCTAATGCTTGAATTCATAAATTATCATATTTAAATATATTTTTTAAAAATACCAAATATATACTGAAGAAAATAGATTTGTTCTTATGAGAGAACTAAAGAATAGAAAATGTATTAAGAAAAAAAGAAAAAATTATGGAAAATAAAACATTGAAATTATGCTTTTATAAATAAATAGTTATTGTGAATGTAGTTATATAATGATACAAGATCAAAATGAGTTTCAAAGGCAAGAAGAATTCATTTCTTTTTTCTCTTGGTTTTATGTTGACACTTAATTCAAGAGTAATGTTTCCTTATGTTTTTGATTATCACTGTCTGTTAGACTTTATGCTTAGAACAAAATACTTTTGGGAATAATTAAATGATTGTTTTAATAAAATCTTCCTTCAGATAGTTTCGTTTGGTACAATATGTTGTTACCATTCTTTGCTCCCTTAAACCAAATATAACACTTGTGAGTTCCTGGGCCACTCACATAATTTAATGACAAGAAGGCAGGATGCAAATCCTTGCAAGGGCTACTTGATTTGTCTTTGCACTCATATTCCGTGAAGACACACACACACATAAACACACACTATATATACATATATATGTATATCTGTGTGTATGTGTATATATGTACACAAATACATGTACTTTATGTATGTATATAGTGTGTGTATATTTACATATAGTGTATACAATTATATATAAACTGTATATGGTGTGTGTGTGTATGTATATAATATATGAGCATTCAATAATTCGATGATTGGTTGCCAATATATACATGGAGATAATGATACATAGATATATGATTTCCATGTGTATATATAATACACATATATATGCACATAAATATATACATACATTGATACATGCATATATGCATACATATATAGTGTATATATACATAATATGTGTATATTTACATATATAGATATATTCATGTTTATATATATACACACATATGCACTTTACATATACACTATATATACACATATATACAGACATAGATATATGTATATATGCATGTACATAGACAAAATATACACACTATAAAGATATACATATTATGTATATACATATTATATGTGTGTATATATACACAGACACACATACACACACACATAGATATCTGTATATATGTGTGCATATATGCAATACTTCAGTTCTTGCTTCAGAGAACACTACATATGATACAGACAGGAGACAGGAAAATACTGCATAGAAGAGGGTGATTCTCCAGCAAAGATCCCACCCTCAAGCTTAGAAACCCATGACCCTTAGTGAGAACAGGCATTCTTGTTTTCATGCCCCAAAAGTTGCCTTTTGTCCCATCATGCCCCCCTGTCCTGAACCCTATAACACCAAATCCCAGGCTCCAGAAAGAGATGAGCAGACAAGTGGCAGAAAAGTGTGGCAGAGAAGGAGAGAAGAGAAGGAGCATCTGAATGCTGAGGAGAGTTTGGGACGAACAAAGAGGAGATTGGCCACTGTACGGCCAAACTCCGGGGGAAGATCATCTTCCCACTCCATCCCTTTTCCAGCTCCCCATCCATCCCACTGAGAGCCACCTCCACCACTTAGTAAAACCCCTGCATTCGCTCTTCAAGTCCATGTGTAACTTGATACTTCCCAGATTCTGGACAAAAACTTTGGTGCCAAGAGGGCACTGAGCTGGTTAACACTTAAGCCATCTGCAAGTGGCAAAGCTAAAAGAGCACACTGTAACATCTACTTGGGCTGTGGGAGTCACAGACACCCACTCCTAGACACTACCATGGGGCCAGAGCCCAGCGCTTGCCCCGTTACCTGCAGCTGCCTGTCTGCATGCTCCCCACTTGTAAGGGGTTTCAGCTCACATTAACCAAGCAGTGAGCCACACCCCTGTCATACATCCTGAGATGTGGGGCCAGGGAATTCTCCCATTTCACAAATATCTCTGTGTATATATATACAATTTATTGTGTACATATATACACACACACACACATATATACACACACATAGATATATGTAGTATTCTATTGCTTCTGTAACAAATTATGACAAACTCAGTGGATTAGAATGACACAAATTTATTATCATACATTTCTTCAGGTCAGAAATCTAAAATGAGTCTTCAAGGATATGCTTTCCCTGAAGGCTATAGAAGAAAATCCATTTTGTTGCATTTATTAGCTTCTAGAGGCCACCTGCATCTCTTGGTGTGTGGCCTCTCTTCCATCTTCAAAGCCAGCAGCATAACATCTTTAAAACTCTGTTCAACTCTGCGTTCCTTATCATACCTTCTCTGATTAACTATCCCTTGTATAAGGACTCTTGTGATTGCCGTGGGTCCAGATAATCCACAAAAGCCAGGATAATCAAGATCTTTAAATTATTTACATCTACAAAGATTTTGGCCATGTAAAGTAACATACTCACAAGTTATAGGGTTGAGGACATGGATATTTCAGGGATACTATGCAGTGTAACAGATGAACAGAGAGAGAGAAAAAGACTGACAGAATAGAGAGAGAATATATATAGACCAGAATAGACAGAGAATACATATACACCAAGGCATCCTGGTTACAGTACAAAAGTTCATCATTTAAGTTATGTTTTCTTTCCATTCACCTAAAGGCCATTTGATAGATTAAAAATTAATAAAGTGAATATTAAGTTATGTTATAGTGGGAAAAACTGCTGTTAAAGAATGCATGTGAACAATTACCTAGTAAGAATGAATAATTAGCTATTCTGTATATAATGCAACAGTTTTACAGATTTCTCTCCTTGGAGTCCATTAATATAGATACATACTGTTAGAGCGGAGAGAGAGAGGAGAAGGAAGACCAAATGAGAGAGTGGTTCAATAATTGAGACAGGTTTATTGAGAGCAAACCTGAGAAGGGCTTCTGACTGGCAGGGTCAGGAGCAAACCTCTCTTAGAGCCTGAGGCTTTTACAAAGGGCCTGGTGGGGGAAGCGTGTTCTGAGAGAAGTTCCTGTTGGGGAGGCGTTAGGGGAGTGCTGGCTGGTTGGGACTGCTGGGGACTCTGATAAGCTTGGTTAGGGTTGTTATGCTCTGTTGAAGATACAGGTGGGGCTGACTTTTGCGTTTTGGTCAAATGGCAACAGATAGTTTTGAGAAATGGAAACTTGATACTTTAAGGTGATGGAGTCTCATTAAGATGGCAGTATTATTGTCCTATCACATACAATACTCCAACTTTTACCTTCGAAGAAAGTAAAAACAGAACTATACAATAAAAATCCCTGAGAGCTTAGAGAATCATTTCTCTGAGAGAGAAGATATAAATTTTTTAGAAAGGATTTTAGGCTCTCTTAGCTTTTGGAAACTTCCAAATTCCTTGCCAGCATGAAGAAAGTGCTCTTTGAGCAATTTTAACTTTTTTAGGTGCTTTCATTAAAGGGAAATTTGAGGAGATTTTTACCTGCAGGGACTAAATGACTATATACTGTAATAAGAAATACCACTATGCGCCTTAGCTTTTCACCATTGTGTTCACGAGGCTCTTTCATTGAGTAGCATTCTAAAATAACTTTAAGCGGGATGAGATATTTAAATATATACAAAAAAATGCTGTTTTGGAATGCTTTCAAAAGCAACAAACTAATTACCAACATTGGCAAAGTAAATACTACCTATTATCATGAAGATGATCTGTAAAAGGGAACAAGTTCTAAGACAAATAATGCTATAACACAAAGGAGAAGCAGACTGGAGGGCAAAGGAAGATGTGGTTTTAGTTTGACATCCTCAAAGACATGTAGAGAATTACAGGCATCATCAGGATTGGTAGTGATTTTACAGATTGATTTTTTGAATAACAACTACAGACATCACAAGCTAGAACTTGAGAGCTGGAAAGCTCCCTTTGGCTACATGTAGTGAACTGTGGAAAGGGGATATTACTGCAATAGCCTGCATAATGGTGAACAACACTGCCGCACCTTGTACATATCATGAGCCAAAGGTAGTCATAACTAGAGATTGGGGGTAGAGATGCCAGAGGAAAAATAACACTTAAAAAATGCAAACTGATCAAATATCAAGTATGCATTATGGGCATAATTGAGGGATGGCAGAAGATTAGATAAAAGCAGTTAGAAATGAATAAATGTGTACATGTAAACTTTTATTTATATATGGGAAAAGAAATCTTATATTTCTTTTTTACTTTGTGTAGAACACACAAGGGAAAAAAGCCCAAGGGCAGGCAGAATAAATGAGAAAAATAAAATGACAGAAAGAATTAAGTCTCAAGTGGCTTAGCTAAGCAAATTTAAATGTCTTGCTGAGTTCTTAAAGGAAAAAAAAAAAGATTCAGGTTTTTTCTGTTTGTTTGTTTTCTTCCTTTGGGATTTTGGTTAGTACATGGTATTTATATTCTACTTTTGAGTGTAGTTTTTGTTTGCTTCTTTTATTTTTATTTGAGTGAATCTTTTTATGTGCATTTGACAGAGATTTACATTCATATACCCAGTGGGGCACACACGACATTTTTCCGTAGAGCATATTGGCACACATGATGAACCTTTTCTTTTTCTTCAGGTTATTTAATGACTATTTGATAGAATTAGATGGTCTTTTCCACATTGTTTGGCACTCACAATGTAATAGAGCTAAACATAAAATGATTTGGAATCAGTCTCTAAGAAAAGTTGCTATCAAACTGCATTTTCCTAAGATGTCCCTTATTCGTTTTACAGTTTTGTCCTGAATATTTAGCCTAACATTTTGTAGTACTGGTAAGCGAGGACATGATAATAATCTGACTTCTTGGTTGTATGCATATCATCCTGACACCTGATTTTCCTAAGGGGATTCATGATTGCACAAAGCTGCCAAGTTATTACAATCCTTCCTGAAAGACTGCCTCTAGTGATGTCACAACATCAGACAGCAGCTTTAGTTGACACTGAAACATCACTTCCCGAAAACGGTTGCTTTGGGCATATTTTTACTTTAGCTGTGACAACTCCATATAATCATCTAAATGACATACCTGTGGAAACAACATTAATCAACAGCTTATTCTATGAATCTTTCTATTTAGTAATTATTCATGGCCTGCCTAGTTTTCACTTTATTTTCAGAATGCCACATTAAACATTTCTATTGAAAATGATACACAATGTTTCAGTCCCTAACCTTTCATAGCAGAGTAATATAAATGTCTTCATTTTCAAGATCGACATGACTACCATATAAAACAATTTTGAAAGCTTCCTTTATTACTATAGTTTAATTCAACTTGTGTAACAAAAGAACCCAGCACACATGATCAAAAATATGTGCTTGCAAGACCAAATAGAGGATTAAAGAGACAATTTTAGAGGAGACAAATCAAGTCACAGATAAAGAGGATTAAATTTTTAAAAATAACAGCATTTACTGATATACTAAGATAACTGCATTTACATTTTTGGTTATTTCTATAAGACACAAAATGACATGGTAATACTCATAAATTATTGGTCTCCAAAACGATTTACCTACTTCATGTTTGTTGTCTTAAGAAAGATATTTTTCAACAACTCTGAAGTGTAATGCTGTATCACTTCTTACTAAACAAATTTTGAGACTATTCCATGCAGTATTTTTCCTTATGATTGCATCATATACCTTGTTAGCAAAAGTCCTCCATTACATTATTCTAAAGAAGAAAAAAAAGTTTCTGACACTTTCATCATTATCTCTCTTTTTGACATTCCCAATAGGGCCACACACTGCTGCCTGATTTTCTCTCCTGACAGCAAACCAAGCCAGACACAAATTCAAATGACAGATTGGGGGCTATGGGGTGGAGGAGCAAAAGGCTAGGTTTATACAGTAGCTTGAAAATGTTTCTCATAGCAAAAATAGTAGTATGTCATAGATCAAAACAATGTATAATAAATGATTTGGTTAAGATATCCAACTGTTTTCAACCCTGGTCTAATTAGGATCACTACTTCTCACCTCAGATTATCTTATCCCCCACAGTCCTATATAGAATTGTATATGTCATCATTTGACATTACAGGTATCACTTTGTCTCAGGACAAAAAAATGAGTTTTAGGATGTCCTAAAAATTTTAACCATGAAATTATTCTGGATTATCCAAGTGAGCTCTAAACCCATAATTATTGAGTTATAAGAAGAAGTGAAGACTCAGTGAGAGAAGGAAAAGACATAGAAGAGGTGGTCAAATACAGAAGGAGGCAGTAATTGAAGTTATACTATTATAAACCAAAGAATGTCTGGAGCCACCAGAAGCCAGAAAAAGCAAGAAACAATTCTCACCCGAAGACTTTGGAAGGAGGATGGCCCTGGTGACACTCTGATTTCAGACATCTGACTTCCAGAACTGAGGGAATAGTTTCTAATTTTTTTTTAAGCCAACAGGTTAGTGGTAATTTGTTGTAAGACACTGATACAACATTGAATAACTCTAGTAGAGATCTTATGCAGTAGCCTGATAATATGCATGATAAGGTAGGCATTAAATAGATCACTAAAATATAACTAAACCAGTGTTAAGATAAGTGACATCCAATATATCTTTAACACTAATCACTACATTGGTTGCTACTGGTTGCCTACATTGTAGGCAATATATGTTTCTATGCATATTGTCAACTATATATATCATAAAAAATAGTATTATAATAAAAATAATATTAATGATAATTAAATAATGTAAAAGTAACATTATCCATGGAGAGAAATAAAAGATAAAAAATTCCTCTTGTGTCTATTTTACATCTTGTTTCTCTAAATAGGTTGATGCTGCTCAGCATAGCACCTATATTAATTTCCTGGGGCTAAAATAACAATATACCACAAACTGAATGGCTTAAGCAACAGAAACTTATTATTTCACAGTTCTGGAACCTAAAAGTCTAAGATCCAGGTACTCTAGGAGTCATGCTCCCTCTGAAGGTTCTAGGAAAGGATCTGTTTCCCATCTCTCACTTAGCATCTCATCGTTCTTTGGCTTGTGGCAGCATTAACTCCAATCTTCACACCACATTATCTCTGCATTCAAATATTACCTTTTAATAAAACACTGAGATATTGGATTAGAATCCACAGTTTCCAAATTAGGTCACATTGACAAATACTGGGGAGTTAGAACTTTAACATCCTTTGGAGAATCACAATTCATTCTGTAACACTGCTCAACTTAGTAAGTGTGAATTGAATTGTTAAAGGGTATGTGAGAGGGAAGAGAAAATAAATACTTTTTGGAGACTTGAAAAGATATTTAAAAGAAAGAATACAATAAATATAATTTTGGTTTAGGTAGAGTTTTAATGTGCAAAAATATTGTCCATGTGTAGCATACATAACAGAGTCACATATTTATTACAAGGCAGCTCCTCTATTTTCTATAGCTGAGCTAGTTTCGACTTGTGAGTTTCCAATCCAGAGTACAGCTGGGTGGCGGAGGAGAGCTTAACTGACGGTTTACAAAGCTGTGAATTAGCAAAATCTTTGATTTAAGGTAGGCTCATTTGGGTAATTCGGTTTTTCAGGAGCGTTCACACTCTCAGGTTTTCTTCCCATCATTATGGATATCTCAAGATCTGAGAGATACAAGATAGGGTTCTAATATATGTGGCAGACAGTGGGAGAGAGAAAGGTTTCAAATCAGTGTGCTACCTGGGTGATTTCCAGTACTTGCTGTGGCCTGGTTGGTCTGGCCTGCGAGTGTATCCACTGGTGAAGATTGCTGGAGAAGATTGCAACTGGTGAAATTGCAGTCTTTCCTTTAGGATGAATTCAAGACAGTAGTCTTTCTTGTGATTTGTCATTATCTTTGCCCCTGCTGATGTTATAGACCTCTCTGAAGCTAGTCACAGTTTCTACCCAGCTTCTGACTAGTTTGCTTCATCATGAGCTCTATGGAATTTACCACATCTGTCACTATGGCTATGCTAGGCAAGTCTTTAGGCTCTTAATTCAACTTCATTTTGCTTCTGCAGTGGAGTATGTAGAAATTTCTGGCACCTTTCATGCCAAAAGGGAGCTAGAGAGGTTCAAAATAGCAAATGCAGGCCAGTTCCTCTGTGACTCACCATAATCCACTCACCAGTGGATGATGGTGAGTGCCACCTTTTACTATACTCCAGCCTTCCTACACTTGCATGAGATCACCTTGCAAATATAATCCAGTTAGAATTCAAGATATGGAGAGCAGGTACAAACCCTTTTTTTTTTGCTTTTGGTTTATATGTTCAATTCTACTACATTTCTTTGAGAATTCAGCTAATAGAGAGATCATGATATCGGCATTCCAGGACTTCCCGTTTGTCTTTCTCCTTCCCAGACCCCTTAATAAATAAGTGGAAATATTTAATTTTTATCTCTATTTGTCTGGAAAAAATGCCTCTTAGATTATGTCCTCTTGTTGAATGCGAGTTAATGCCATGGATAACTGTTATTGGTAGAAGGAGTATTAGTTACACACAAAGGAAGTGATTCTGTAACTGATTTTATGAAAGTTGACTTGATATGGAAGCATGTGAACAACTTCAAATTAGGGATTTTCAAAGACAAAGTGAATAGATTTGATGCCGCAGAACACGTCATCCCCATTACTGCTAAATAATGCCAAGTTTAGTGGCATAAATTAAAGTGCATTTGCTTTCGTTTAAAAAGGAACACATTGTTTCACATTTTTCATACATATCTCTATTTTTTAAAATCTTGCTTCTACTCTTGCTTCTTTCCCTCTTTTATATGTTCATAAAACACATATATAGACATTATCATGAGACAGGTACTGAACTACATACTGAAAACACACAAATAAATAAAGTATACTATGTTCCCTCAAATATTTCATAGGCTAGTGTGAGTTAAACACTTGAGATTTTAATTAAATGTGATTTTAATTTGGTTAAGTATCCACATCTCTTTACCTCGTACAATAAGACATCTTGGATATTTGCTGTTTAATCCTTTAGTTTTTCAGGTTTGGTAAAATGTCAGGCAAATAAACTGTATAAATAACTGATAAAAGGGGAGTGATGTCAGCAAAAAGGCAGAGTGGGAGGTCCCAGCCTTCATCTCCCCCCCCCCCAAAAAAAAAAACACAGCTATCCATGAACAAAAATCACTCTGGAAGGGTTCAGGACTCAAGTACTGCAGTTAAGAAAACTGCAGCAACACAGAACCAAAAAAAAAAAAAAAAAAAAAAAAAAAAAAAAAAAAAAAAAAAAAAAAAAAAAAAAAAAAAAAAAAAAAAGTGAGAATAACTGCACAGAAAGAGTAGAAAGAACAGCTTCATTTTGCCTGCATCACTCTGTCTCAGCACAAGTCAGCACAGTTGAGTAGTGAGAGGAGGCTCCTCAGTCTGTGAGTTCCCTTAATAAGCAAAAGGAGAACAGGACAAGTAAGCAGACTCTTTGGGTTTTTGGGGCACTGCCTGAAGGACCCACTTTGGTTTCACTCCACTCATATTGCTGGGGAGATTAGCATAGCTGAGTCATCTGGAGATGACTAGAAACAAAAAAGGGCAGAGACTATCAATATCAGCCATGTGGCAAGTGCCACCAGGTCTCCAGTGGCCTGCAGGCAGAGGACAACAGCAGCCTTTAGTACTGAGGACATCAATACCGTTGCAACTGCCAGAGACCCTCAAGAAACAAAGAGATACCATTGTATACCCAGTTAAAGTGCCATTTCTTCCCCGCCCTCAATTGTTTTCATGTCTAGACCACAGACCCATGTTTGCTCTATGCATACCACGATCTGGATTCTGGCTCCACAGCTACTCTGAATACACTCATTCCCTAGACACTGACACCACCACCATAGCAGACACACCTGTGTTCCACACACTGGCATATTACCACAAGAGGTGAGTCTATACCCGGAAACCCAGGGTTGCAATCAGTTAATACATGCCTATGCTTCAGGATTCAGCTTTACATCTACTCCATGTATGCCTTCAAATCAGACAAGGACACTACTACCACTGTGAGTTTATTCCAATGTTGGACCCAGTGCCACGAGTAATACTATTGAAAATAATTTCTTCCCAAGGAGAAAAATAAAACAGAAGGATTTCAGCAGCCTCCACCACCAAGAACCATATTGTTCTTGCTGTCATTGTAGACAATTGCAACCTTGACTGCCAAGAACTCCCACAATCTTCTCAATACTGACCTCAGTAAATGTTGTTGCATGGAGACTATGCCACTGTACTCTCCCCCTAGCTGAAACTTCTGCACCCAACCCATCTAGCACGTTTGCATTCACCTTTGGGTGAAGGTCTTTCCCCACTGAAACCTATCCTTTAAGGCCGGATGACATTATTGTTCCTTCACATGTGAAAACATCAATAAAAATCTGGAAGAAACATGAAAATGTGGGAAAAACTACATCACTAAAAGAACACAGTAATTTTCTAATAACCACCCCAAAGAAATAGAAATCTATCAATTGCCCAGTAAAGAATTAAGAACAATCATTTTTAAAAAGCTCAGTCAGCTACAGAACACAGACATCTAATTATCAGGAAAACAATACATGAACAAAATGAATAATTCAGCAAGGAGTTAAAAACTATAAAAAAAAGAATTAAATTCTGGAACTAAAACATATAATGAGGGAAATAAAAAAATTAATAGACTTAATAACAGACTCAATCAAGCAGATGAAAGAATCAGCAAAAATAAAGAGAAATCATTTAAAAGTATTCATTCAGAGGAACAAAAATTTAAAAATAAATAAAAAACGGCCAGGACCTGGTGCTCACGCTTGTAATCACAGCACTTTGGGAGGCCGAGGCCAGAGGATCACAAGGTCAGGAGTTCAAGACCAGCCTGAGCAACATAGTGAAACCCTGTCTCTACTAAAAATATAAAAATTAGCCGGGCATGGTGACGTGTGCCTGTAATCCCAGCTACTCAGGAGACTGAGGCAGCAGAATCGCTTGAACCCAGGAACCAGAGGTTTCAGTGAGCCAAGATTGTTCAACTGCACTCCAGTCTGGGCAACAGAGTGAGACTCCATCTCAAAATAAATAATTAATTAATTAATTAAAAGCATGAAGAAAGCCTGCCATGAAATACAGCATTAAGCAAACAAATATGCCAACTATGGCGTCCTATAATGAGAAGAGAAAGGGACAGAAAGAATATGTGAAGAAATGATGTATTACTTCTCAAATCTCAAGCAAATCGGAATGAAAATCCACATTAGTGATGCTGAAAAAATCCCAGATAAGCTGAATATCAAGAATCTTCACTGAGACATATTATGATCAAATTACCGAAATTCAAAAACAAATACATTTGAAAGGAGCAAGAGAAATGCAAATCATCACATATAAGCAAATCCTCACAAGACTATGTATGAATTTCTCGACAATACATCTAGCCAAGGCTAGACATACTGCCTTCTTTAGTAGGTTACTTCATCAGCATTTTTGGTAGAGTAGTGAGGAAGTGAAAAAGAGCAAGAGAAGGGGTAATGGAACTTGCTGAAAACATAGCTTCTAGATAGCCACTATATTGATGTAACAAAATGTCTCTTTTGTTTTATTACAATTTATTTGGGGACTTAGCCAAAAATTTTGCCATAGCCAATGTTGAGAAAATTATTTCCTATTAGCCTTTCAAGGTTTTTATAGTTTTAGGTCTTACATTTAAATTGTTAATCCATTTTGAGTTAATTTTTACATATGGTGAAAGTTAGGGTCCCAGCTTCAATCTTCTACATATATGTAGCCAGTTATCTTAGCACCATTTATTGAATATGGAGTCCTTTCCTCATTACTTGTTTTTGTCAGTCTTGTTAAAGAACAGATGGTTGTAGGAGTGTAGATTTGTTTTTGAGTTTTCTAATCTGTTCCGTTGATCTATGTGTCTGCTTTCGTACCAGTACCAAGGTGCTTTGGTTACTATGGCTTTATGGTATAGTTTGAAGTTGGGTAGTATGATGCTTTGAGCTTTGTTGTTTTTGTTTAGGATTGCTTTGACTGTTTGGGCTCTTTTTTGGTTCTGTATGAATGTCAAAATATTTTTTTCTAAATCTGTGAAGAATGACATTGGGAGTTTGATAGGAATAGCACTATAAATTGCTTTGGGCAATACTGCCCTTTTTACAATATTCATTCTCCCAATGCTTTAGCATAGAATATTTTCCCATTTATTTGTCATTTCTGATTTCTTTAGCAGTGTTTTGTAGTTTTGCTTGTATAGATCTTTCACCTCTTCAATTAAGTTTATTCCTAAGTATTTCATTTTCTTTGTGGCTGTTAGAAGTGGAATTGTGTTCCTGATTTCACTCTCAGCCTGGATTTCTTTGTATATAGAAATACTACTAATTTTTATACATTGATTTTGTATGCTAAAACTCTACTAACATTGTTTATCAATTCTAGAGGCCTTTTGGCTGAGTCTTTAGGATTTTTCAGGCAGGTATAGAATTATATAATCAGTAAAGAGAGATAGTTTGACTTCTATTTGGATTCCCTTTATTTCTTTCTCTTGCCTGATTGCTAGGAAATGTCACGTCTCCCATTACTATGCTGAATAGCAGTGGTGAGAGTGGGCCTCTTTGTCTTGTTCCTGTTGTCAAGGGGAATGGTTCTAACTTTTGCCGATTCAATGTGATGTTTGCTGTAAGTTTTCATAGACTGCTCTTATTATCTTGAGGTATGTTCCTTCAGTGTCTAGTCTGTTTAGGGTTTTTCATAAAATATGTTGGTTCCTATTGAAAGCTTTCTCTATGTCTTTGAAGATGATCGTAGGGTTTTTGCTTTGGATTGTCTTTATGTGGTGAATCATATTTATTGATTTGCATATGTTGAACCAGCCTTGCATCTCAGGAATAAATCCTACTTGATTGTAGCATATTAACTTTTTGGCATGCTGTTGGATTTGGTTTTCTATTATTTAACTGAGAATTTTTGTTTCTGTATTCATGAGGGATATTGTTCTGAAGTTTTGTTTTTTCATTGTGACCCTGCCAGATTTTGGTAACCCCTCCTCCTCAATTTTTTACAATGGTTTTAGTAGAATTGATATTATTTCTTCTTTTTATATCTGGTAGAATTTGATTGTGAATCTGTCTGGTCTGGGGATTTTCCTGGTTGGAAGGTTCTTTATGGCTGATTCAATTCCAGAAATGTGTATTTGACTATTTAGGGTTTCAATCTTTTCCTAATTCAATCTTGGGAGATTGTGTGCTTCCAGGAATTTACCCATTTTCTCATTTGGGTGCACAGTGTTGTTCATAGCAGTCTCTGAAGATCTTTTGTATTTCTGTGGGATCACTTGTAATATCACCTTTGTAATTTCTGATTGTGCTTATTTGAATTTTCTTACTTTTTCTTTGTTACCCTAGCTGGGAATCTATCAATCTTTTTTTTTTTTTTTTTTTTTTTTTTTTTTTTTTTTTTTTTTTTTTTTGAAGAATCAGCTGTTGGTTTCATTGATATTTTGTATGGATTTTGCATCTCAATTTCTTTAAGTTCTTCTATAATTTTAATTATTTATTTTCTTCTTCTAGCTTTGGAGCTGGTTT
>NW_016803926.1:1163441-1188719 GCF_001698545.2 Rhinopithecus bieti
TTTTTTTTTTTTTTTTTTTTTTTTTTTTTTTTTTTGAAGAATCAGCTGTTGGTTTCATTGATATTTTGTATGGATTTTTGCATCTCAATTTCTTTAAGTTCTTCTATAATTTTAATTATTTATTTTCTTCTTCTAGCTTTGGAGCTGGTTTGTTCATTTTTCTTTCTTTCTTTTTTTTTTTTTTTTAGTTCCTTTAGGTGTGAAGTTAGATCGCATAAGTAAAGTTTTAAAATATTTCACCTTTTAAACAAAGAAAAATATTTTGAATTATATATTCCTACAAGAGTATCAGTTAACATCATTCCAGTAAGGTTATCGGTTTTCTGTATTTGCAATGGAAGGTTACATGATTGAAAGTGTTAAGAAAGAAAGTGATAAGAAAGGAATATTTAAGTAAAGCTTTTCAGAAATAATCAGGAAGAAGGCATATAAATATCCACCTTCGAGTAAGCATTAATAAAACAAATGAATATACAAACAAACAGCAAAACCTTTTCCTTCCAAACCCAGCAATTTACACAAGAAATGAAGATGAGACACATATACCTCTTCACTAACTGAGACCTAAAAAATTTAATTTGATTAACTTAAAAATTTTAAGCTTTATACCATGGGTACTTCGTCTCTACTCTCTTTTTCCCTGTATGGTACCATCATATGGATTGAATTATAAATGTGGTCTTTTGTGACTGTCTTCTTTCTCTAGCCGTAGTGTTTTCAAGGTTCATCCGTGTTGTCACAGGTAGCAGTACTTCATTTTTTATGGATGCACACTTGGTCCCTCCCTCTGTCTATCATCAGCCAACTGGATTGTTTCCACTTCTTGCCTATCTCAAATATTGCCATAAATATTT
Source organism: Rhinopithecus bieti (assembly GCF_001698545.2). Lineage (NCBI taxonomy): Eukaryota > Metazoa > Chordata > Mammalia > Primates > Cercopithecidae > Rhinopithecus > Rhinopithecus bieti. The sequence goes on from NW_016803926.1 coordinate 1,164,296, forward strand.
ATGCACAAGTTCATCTGTGGAAATATGTTTTTATTTTTTCTAGGTATACACAGAAGTGTAATTGTCTAATCGTATGGATAACTCTACGTCTAGTCATTTGAGGAACTGCCAGACTGTTTTCCATAATTAAGTCCCTTGTCAGATATGTAATTTGCAAACATCATCAGTCATTTTGTGGGTTGTCTTTTTACTTTCTTGATAATGTCCTTTGAGGCATGAAAATTGTACATCTTGATGACTTCTAAATTTAATTTTTCATTTGTCGCCTATGCTTTCTGTGTCATATCTAAGAAACTTTTGCCAAATCCAAGGTCATGAAGATTTACCTCTATATTTCTTTGTAGAAGTCTTAAGATTTGGGTCTTACATTTAGGCCTTTGATTAACTTAATTTCACTTTTGTATATGGTGTGAATTAAGGGTTCAAATTTATTCTTTTGCATGTGACTATCCAGTGTCTGAGCACTGTTTATTGAAAATGCTATTCTTTCTTCGTTAGATTATCTCGGCATTCCTACTGAAAATCAGTGTAGCATTGATCTAAATGTGCGTCCATTGATCTTTATATGTCAGTGACATACTGTCTTGATTATCATTCCTTTGTAGTACATTTTGAAATGAAAGAATGTGGATTCTACTTTATTCTTCTTCAGGATTGTTTTGGTTATCCTGGGTCCTTTGCAATTTCACATGAATTTTAAATCATCTCAGTTTCTACAAATAACTCAGCTGGGATTCTGATAGAAATTGCATTGAATTTGTAGGTCATTTTAGAAATTGTTACCATCTTAACAATGTTAAGTTTTTCAATACATGAACGTGAGTTTTTTTTATTTATTTAGATCAACTTTAATTTATGTCAATAGTGTTTTATAATGTTCAGAGTATAAACTTTACACTTTTGTTAAATTTATTCCTATTTCATTATTTTCAATGCTATTGCAAGTTGAGTTATTTTCTTAATTTAATTTTAGGATTGTTCATTCCCAGCTATATTTTCATATGCATCCCTGAACAATAACCATGAAATCTATTATTTTAGTGTTCACTATTGGCTATTTCTGAATACAACCTTAAATTTTAAAAAGTGATTGTTGGGAAAATATTGAATTAAAAAGTGGTCATCTTGTAGTCTTGTGATTCCGAAAGTAATACATATTCATTGGAGCAGTTTATAAAATGTTATGAAATAATTAACTCATTGTCTAAAGATAACTATGAAAACTTTAAAACAATGTCATGGAGTTTCTTGATACTGAGATAAAATATATAAAGAAATATGTGGATATAATATATAGAAAAATCCATGGATATAAAAGTAGCATATACAAATGCAACCTATATAAATACACGTATATAAAACTATATCCTGCATTTTGGCTTTCTTATATAATCAACTTTTCCCCACACTGATTAATGTTCCTGAAGAATATCATCTTTGAAAATAACTTATTATTCTATGTGGATGTGTGGCATTTTGTCACTTACATACAGGAAATAAAAAAGTTATTTCCCAATTTTATTAGAAATAATGTTTTGATAAAAATACTTTAGGAGCATTGAAATCTCATTATATGTATAATAAAGTAGTCATGCAAAATTACTCGGTCTAATATACCAAAAATCCTTTTCCAATAAAATATAACTTTCTCTGTATTTAATGTAAATACATAGTCCTTCACGCAACTTACCTTAGGCTTTAACACTCTTACAGCTCCTAGAAAATCAGTTCCCCCAAATATTTTTGCTAGAAACTTTCTCCTAAACTTTCTCCTTTTCAATACCCTAAGCACACAACAAAAAATCTTCAATTTTCTGTGACACCTTTTTGTATCTTTGCTGAATATTTTCCTCTTCCTAGATGGACTTTTTCTCCCATGAAGTGCATGTTATATGTTTTACTATCTTCAAGAGCTGCAAAAAAAAAAAAAAAAGCAAAAAACACATCAAAAACAAAACAAAAAAAAAACCTCCGCTACCAAAATTTTTTGCCTTATTTTCTTTGTTGTAAATAACTTCTGTAACACTTCCTTCTCATCTCCCTAGGCTTGAATTATTGATTCCTATTTATTTTATCCCCTACCAAACCATAATTTCTACAGTATCAGTGTTTTTATTGATGAATATTTTCTTTATGCATAAAAGAATATCAAGTACTTGTTGCACATATAATTAATTACATTTTTATGTTACACAAAATTGCAAGGGACTTTGATCTCAGGGCACATCCTACTTGTGATAATCTATTCTGTTGCAAGTAAAAAACTTACAACACAGAAAAAAACCTTTGAATTGATTTTGTTAATTTGAACCATGTGTATCTTTATACATGTTAATTGAATTGTATGTTATGATGTTCTCAAATATCAGGACACTGTAAAGTCAAGTGTAGAAAGATGCTCAGTATTTAAATCTCACTAATAATAGAATTTGGTTTTTGTAACTATAATTTATTCCTCTTTGAATATTAATCATATTCAATGAAAATATCTGGATATCTATATATTTAAATTAAGTCAGAACATACGTGCTTAATTGGGAGAAGAGGTTAGAAATCAATATTTATAAACGACAATTTTTCAGTTTCTCACTGCAAACATTAGTGCATTTTTTGTAAGAAATACATTTTAGGCTGTTTTGAAAGACAAAAAAAAGTTACCCTTATCATTTTACTTCCAGTATCTGAAAATTATTTTATTTTCAAGAAAGTAATGGACCTTTAATAAAGCTCTCATTTATACACAATTTTGTCTTGAGTTGACTACATCAGCTGTTCCTCCCTCCCTTCTACTATTTATGGAGTTTTCCCTCTGGTGGAATAAATTAATTAATTTGAGGAGGGAATATGTTCAAAATCAAAATGTAATGAGACAAAAGTTTCTTTACTCATCTGTAGACCTGCTTCAAAAGAAAGAAGAGGTAAAACAGACATCTTTTTTTGTAGAGTGAAGGCCATATATAGAATACATATTAAAATAAAAGAGGGATAAAAGTTGTTTATACCCATAATAATAAAAGTCATATAGAAATATATTCCAGGGTACCAAATGATACAAAGTAACACATATTCCATAAGTCCAGTGTTTTGTTTTGTTTTGTTTTAACTTCCTAGCTTCCAACTTTCATTGATTAGGCTTTTCCTTTCACCCTACTTTATACTTCTAAGATAAACATTGTTACATATAGAGTAGAAGAAAGTTGTCTTGTGTTTGTTTTGTTGGAAATCAATTATTTTTTTTTTCTTTCTGAGAAGATGCAAGTCCATACTAGTTGATATGTTAAAGAGAAGAAATAGTGTTAATTATGGAGAAGAGATAGAAATAGGAACAGAGACAAGATAGATAAACACATAAACAGAAGGAGAAGCAGAATTTCTATACAGTATGGGCAAAGCATGTGCATATACTCATATCTGTTTCACTCCTAAATACCCATTGGCCAAACACAGAGCCCTTCTCTCTAAAATATACTCTCTGATATATCTCTTTAAATGAAATTTTATGGATTTACAAATATTGCTTAATTTTGTTTCTGTGAAAGCATGATCATCAAAGGATGCCAAACATCTAATAAGTAGCAGTTTACTACCGTTTTTGTAAAGATTCCCAAGTTTTTTGTTGTCAGTTTTTTGTCAGCACATAACTATGAAAACTCAGGCATTATTTGAGATGTGAATTTAAAATGTCCATGTTTTATATCTGTGGTCTTAGTCCCATTCAATCAATGCATTGTACATATTACAATGATGTATTATGTATTACAATAATCTGAGAAGGAAATCCTCCTAAAATCTTTGATCAGCATAACATTTATCACTCTATATTTCATAATATTGTTCCTTTTTAAAAAATTTTACACTGAATTCTGAGATTCTTGGTGGAAGACATTTGATATCGTTTGGCTGTGCCCCCACCCAGATCTCATCTTGAATTGCAACTCCCACAATCCCCACCTGTCACAGGAGGAACCAGGTGGGAGGTGATTGAATTATGGAGGCAGGTCTTTTCCGTACTGTTCTCATGATAGTACATGAGTCTCACGAAATCTGATGGTTTTAAAAGTGGGAATTTCCTTGCACAAGCTTTCTGTCTTTGCTTGACACCATCCACATAAGACGTGACTTGCCCTTCCTTGCCTTCTGCCATGATTGTGAGGCCTCCCCAGCCATGTGGAACTGTAAATCCATTAAACCTCTTTTTCTTCCCAGTCTCAGATATATCTTTATCAGCAGCATGAAAACAGAATGATATAAGATTATACCTTTTACTGTATTGAATTATATGATTTTGCCAGTTTTCAGCCATTTTTTGCTTAGTAAAAACGAAAATGCCATATGATTCAGCTTAATATACGCCTCTCCTTAATGCTTAGCTTTATTTAAGGAACATAATAGATGCCTAATAAATGTTTGTTGAGTTAATGAAAAGATGAATGGTAACTTACGTTGTGAGAATTATTGAAACTATCTGAATAGTTTTACCATTTTATTCCATGTTTTTATTCACAGAAGAAGAAAAAAATAAAAAAGCAAAACTCTTTCTTATTTTTCAGGTAATATATAAAATAAGAGTCCACCCCCTCTCCTAATTCCCTCCTACCCCCCACCCCACACACACACACAAACCAGGAATTCATAGAGATATTTTGTATAGGTTATTTCTGGCATAACCTCCATCCCTACAAACCTTGCATCTTGTTCAACCACACTTGTGAACAGAGGAGAAATGGATACACACGTATCTTTACTTATTAATTATTAGGGTCTTCTTCCTGGTTAGGGCTATGTGACTAAATAAAGTGTGATTCTCTGTGAGTCAACATCAAGTTATATTATTCATTGTCTTAGTTCAGGTTGCAGTAACAAATACCATAGACTGGGTGACTTAAACAACTAACATTTATTTCTCACAGTTCTGGAGCCTGGAAATCTGAGTTCAAGGTGCCAATATGATTGTGTTCCGGTGTAGACTCTCTTTCAAGGTGAAGAACGCCAACTTCTACTTGTATCCTCACATGGCGGAAGAGAAGCATCTAGTGGCTCTCTGGTCTCTACATTTATAAGGGCATTATTTCTGTTTATGAGGACTCCATTGTTATGAGCTAATTACATCCAAAAGGCCTCAGCTTTAAATACCATCACACTGGATTTTAGAATTAAAGATATGAATTTTGAAGGGACACAAACACTCATTCCAGAAAATCCATCCTCTATGGAATCCTGCTCTCATCATCATTAAACTGCATTACATCGTCAGCTTCTTTCACAGGGTAACTTGTTCTCCATTCATTTCTCTGTCTTAAGTTAATTGTAGCCTCTCTTAAGAGGCCCTCTCTGGGATCGAGCTCATTCTTTCACATTTCACATATATGCAGGATATCTTATCAGCATCCTACTGCCACCACCAGATTCGTGTCTAGATCATTATGTCCTCACCCTGTGGAAACACCTCTGTCTGCTTGCATAATCAGGCCATCCAGGACATCTGCATGAGCTCTCCTTTCATATCCTACACTTAGCAATCTCAAAGTGATGGATTAAGGTAAATATTTGCCTTACCTTCATCAGTACTCAGAAAATGATAGGGAAGATAAATTGCATATTCAGCCAAACTGATATTACATTAAAGTCAAGGTAACTGATCTAGATTAAACATCTGGCACTAGATAGCAAAACTTTATGTGTTCTGTTTTTACACCTCTTTAGCAAGTATTTCATACATGGGTCATTCTGCTCAAAATCAGTTACCTCACTCTCAGCCTGGTAAAGACCAAATCCTAAAATATGTCAACATATTTTACTCTTCTTTGCTCTTTACCTCCTCTTATGTGTGCAGTGTTTCTCTTTACATCTGTCTCCATTCTCTGCCTGAAGTCCTCCTTAGGTAATATCACCATGCCATTTATCCACACTCTATTTATAACATCATATCTTTGCATAACTTCCTCTACTGTCTCATGCTAACAATCCTTTGACCATCTGACCACCCCAGGGCCTCTAATACATCACTTCAATTGATGTTTGCTGTCTCTGAAGTCTTAGTGTGCTCTCTTCCCTCTATATGCAGCTTAAATACATGGCCAGTTATTAAAATTACATCCTCACATATAAATTGACTCTACACGCTTGTTACAGAGTACTTAATTGGTGAAACCACAAACCTGGTAAATGCAGCTCTCACTTTACTCTGAGCCTGTTCCCTGCACTGAAGGTTTCTGGAGGAAAATATGAAGTTATGCAGATTGCACTCACTTTAAATTTCTAGTACAAATCACAAACAAACCTTTATTACTACATTCCAATCATACTAAATTTACTTAGTTTGTTCTCTCCCCCATGCTTGGTAACTATTTGTTCCCAGATAAGCATTTTTTTTCTTTTCCCCTTTTCTCAAACCTTTCTAAATCTATCCAGAATACCACTTCTTATTATCACCACCTCTATTTCCCTAGTCCGGGACACCAGCATCTCTCATCTGGATTACCATTGTAACCACAAGTCTAGTCTTCCTCTATCCAGCCTTTCTCCCAAATGTTTATTCTCAACACAACAGTGAGTGTGATTCTATTAAAATACAAATAGGATTATATGTTCCTCTAAAATCATCGCGTGATTTTCCATTTCAATCCGAGTAGCAGCCAAAGTCTTTTAAAGTTCCAAGGGCCCTACACGATCTTGGCCCCTCTTTATTTTCCCCACCTCAGGTTCTACTTTCCATTTTTTGTTCTCTGCTCCAGGCACATGGGCTCCTCATTAAGGGCCTCTGCCATACCCATATCTGTGCTTGAGATATGCTTTCCTCAGATATGTAAGCGACTCAGTCTTTTGCCTTATGTCTTTTGTTTATTGAATAATACCCAAATTTAAATTACAGACCCATTACTGGCTCCTGATATCCCTAAAAGTTCTATGTTTCACAGGATTAACCTTTGATAATGCACTGTTCCTTTATTATTTATTATCTTACTAATGATTTTTTTTATTTAACATTTCCATCAATATAATCAAACTCTTTCTTCTTTTTAAACTTTTATATCTGAAATATCTAACACAAACCTGAGACATAATGGCATTCAAACATTTGAAGACATCCTAAATGGAGTAGTAAGAGTAATACCTCTACCTTTATTCACAATTCTATCCATATCTTCTACCGATATTGCATTTAAAGCTTGTACTAAGTTTTATACCTGCCACATATTGTATTTTCTGCTTCTCTCTTTGTACTCATCTCTTTTACTATTCACAACCCAAAATTCCATGATATTTTTATATTTAAAAAAAAAACCCTCTCCCTTATTCCTTAGCTAACTTCTTCTTCAGCATTAGCTTTCTCCTGTACTTTGAAGTAAAAATTCTTTAGAGAAATAGCAGTAATCATTGACTCCATTGCCTCATTCACTTAACCTCTGTCCCCATTATTCACCAACACATAAATTCTCTTGATTTTTCTTCTACTTCACTCTCAACCTATGTAGGGGAAACTTCTTGTACTAAAGTATTAGCACTGAAGCCTTTCATAGATCTGTCTTAGACTCTGTCTTACATTCATGCAATATAATAGTCACTCTCTCTTTGGGCATCTCATCTATTCCTACGTCATCTATTCTTATTAGATGCCAACATCTTCTGATTTTACACTTCTGGTCTAGACTTCTCTCATAAGATCTGGAACCACACCTTCCATGTGGATTTATCAAAGGCATCTAAAAATATGTCACCCTCATCTTCATTCACAACCTCTGCTCTTTTCTCCACATTTCCTTTCATGAGGTGTCATATTATGACTGATCTGTGCTAACTTTTAATCAAGGAGAACAGTCAATTTTACATTTTTAATTACCTCGTGACACGATTCTTTTTTAATTCCCCAATACTACTTTCTTTCTCTGTGACTATTTTCTCTTGACTGCATAATTTTTAGGTTTGTGTTATTACAAGTCATTTACCATTCTGCAAAATGTGTTATCCTCAGCATCCAAATGGCATTATTTCATCCTCTCATTGAATTATTTTAATGAATTCATATTCCTCACTAGGTATAATAGAAAGGACCATTTAGATTAGAATCTGCTCTCTGCTGCACTTTCTAGCCTCATGGTTCTTTATTACCTACATCCCTCCTCACACTGAACTATATGCAGTTATTTGAACATAACAGGTTTTCTCGCTGTCATTTCTGGTCCTTAGCACAGAATCCCATCTTTCATGGAATGTGTTTTCCTCAACATATGAACTTCACTAGTACTCTTCACAAATGTATTTTATGGATACAACACATTTTTTTCCCCAAGTCATATGAATTAGGAAAGTTCCTTAACACTTATTTCCTCATTTGGAAAATATAGATAATATAATTTCCAGCTTAAGTTAGTTACTTACCAAATAATATAATGCATAGAAAGCACTAATAGTTTGTGTTGCATATAGTAACTATTCCATATATATTTACTTTATTATTTGTATTATTTTTTCTATTAATATTATGTTGTTTCCTTTCTAAAATTTTACCAGAGTTTGAATTGTAGCTTTGGATTCTGAAAGCTAATTAAATTTAATGATAGAAATCTATCTATGAAGTTTGATAGAACAAATGTTAACATAGCAACTCCTCCCCTTACACTATTCCAAAATGCTAGGAAGGAACTCTTGTACAAGGAAATTGTCTTGTTTTGCATTTTCATTGTTTATATAAAAAATATCAGAATTATTAGAAAACTGTCACCCAAAATCAAAGATTCTTGGCATAAACTGTACTGAAAAATGAGGAACTTTCTGTTCCTAAGTTTTTTTAATTTAGTAAATTTCTATTCAATATGTTACACCATTCTAGATGAGGTATCGGTATCAAGAAGGACCTGAAGCAAGGTCTCAAGTGCCTTTAATTTATTTGAGATGTGTGTCAGGCTGAACAATGTTTCCTCAAAACTATGCATAACTTAATCCCTGAACCTGTGAAGGTGTCCTGTCTTGGGAAATGAGACTTCTCAGTTCTGATTTAATTAAAGATTATGGAATGGAGAGATTATCCTGAACTACCTAAGTGGGCTAACTGCAATCACAATGGTCCTTAGAAGTGATTGGCAGGGGCCTATCAAGGTAATAGATACTCTGCTAGTGCCTCCAGAAACAACCAATCATGCCCTCATCTTGAATTTGATCCAGTAGCATTGATTTGGGGTTTCTGACCTCCTGACCTCTAAGATAATAAATTTGCATTGTTTTGAGCACTATATTTGTGGTAATGTATTACGGCAGGAAGAAGAAATGAATCAAGGAACCAATCCCAGATAGCACATTAAGTAGGTGGGGGAAGCAAGGTAGGAAAAGGGAAAAAAAATCAATGTCTCTATCAATTAAAGTATCACTGTGTATCTGGAGCTTGCTTCCTTCAGATACATCTAAGAGCAGTGTAAAATATACACCTCTGGATTTTCTATTCCACTTCCCCTTTAAGTTCGTAGAATCCCAATTCTCATCAGTCATCTATATAAGGTTGATTCTGAAATTGTTAGTTTCCTGGCACTTCTGCATTGCCACGTGATGAAGCAAAGCAGGGCTAGTGGCTAGAGAAAGCCTGTGGGCAAAGAACTGCACTTGTTGGCCTTTGGAAGTCTAGCTGCTGTGCATTGAGGCATAATTAAGAGGATATAGGCAGAGGCAGAGTACTGACAGCATTGACAAAGGCTTCCAATCTGTTTATTTATTGTGAACCAATGAACTGGATGGGTTTAGGAACCATTTATACATTTCTGTGTTTCTTTCACAAACACATACACACACACACACACAAACACACACGTCTTTGAAATATAACAGCATGTATGAGAGATTCCCTCATGACCAAGAACAGGATAATTAAAGCCCTCACCAATCAGTGAAACAAAACACACAAAAATAATTGCAAATGTTAACTTTATGCCTTTCAGCCTTATAATAAATGGGAAAATAATTTTAAATTGTAAAGTCTTTCTACCTGTGTTTATGCCAATGATAACAACCATTACATAGAAAATAATATTACCTTTTAAAATGTAATGCAAAATTCTAAGTATACAATTAGTGGAATGTGACATGTGACTTGTTAGAAATTAATGGATCATACAGGCACTGTAGGAAAGCAATAGGTGAATCTAGAAGTAAAACACATGGTTCTTTTCAAAATTAGTCACCCAAAGAAAAAAGTGATTTTTTTTTTCCTTAATAAAACTAAATGCAGCCTAATCAATCTAAAATTAAAACATCCAGGGTAGATTAGCCAAACATATAATCATGTACACCTTACTAGAAACATGAATCTAAACTCAGAATATTTTAATATTAATCTTTTTCCAAAGTATCTTACAGAAAGTAATTAAACTATCACCTTCACAAATAATATTTTACATATCCAATTAATCTTTATATGGCGGTAAATTATGTGCATTAATAATATACCTATTGAAGAAATATAGGATTTTAACTCACTATTGAGTGATAGTGATTTATTAATCACTCATTCATTTGCTATTCAAAAACTGTTTTTTGAACTCATAGTATGTATGAAACACAGCTCTAGGCACTAGGCATATGGAGTTTACATTTGTGAAGACAGACAGCGAATAAATAAATAATTAAACACATACAATGTGAAATGATGATGAAGTTTAATAGAGAAAGATAAAACCATAATAGTACACATAAACTTCCACAATAGTGGAGGATATTAAATTTTTATCTTCCGTGGGGAATATAAAATTTTTACACCTTTCTCAGAGACATCTTTAATGACTGCAGTTCAGGGAAAACTACAAGATTGGACCTACACATTTAATACTTATCAGTGAATAAATATTAATGAAAATCACAAGACTATTGAGATCAACAAATGAATTATGTGCAAATAAAATATGATACCTCGGGACTGAGCTCTGGGGTTACCCAAGGTTTGCAGGTCAAGAGAAGGAACCAGAAATAAGACTGAGAATAAATAGAGAAGTAGGGGGAAAACCAACAAAGTGTGGCACTCTTAAAGCCAAAGTGCAAATATAAGAATATTAATGAGAAGACAGTGATCACTTGTGTTATATGCTGCTGATTTCCCACAAGGAAAGAGACTATCCAGTGGAATTACCAGTGTGTGAGTGATTGATGCTCTTGAAAAAATTTGTTTAGTGGAAAAGCACAGGGGCACAGCCTTATTGGAGAGGATTTATTAAAGAATGAGATAAAGGGAATTGTACTTTTGTTCTATTTTGTGTATTCCTTACTGTAAGTTCACTCATATCTCTTCTTCATTGGACACAATGTAATTCAGGTCTTATTTTGGAGAGAATTTTATCTTTTTCTTTCATCTCTTTTCTGAGTTTTATCAGTGATCATTTCCTATCTTTCTGTCTTGTCATGCATGTTTTGACATTGTGAATTTCTGATTTTAATGTTCTCTCCTTTCTTCAGTGTTGGTTAAATTACTTGCATTCAAATGAGTATGAAGATCCAGTTTTTCTTTCCATCATGTTTCAGTGTATGTGCATGTGTTAGAGAGGGAATATATTTATCTACTGAAAAGTTTTGATTATTTTTTCTTCTTGCACTGTTTTTAAAATGAGAACTATGTTTTTTTCAATTCATAGTTGTTTGCATTGGATTTTCTTAAAACAATAATCAGTGCAGTCTGAGTGGGGAGGAGAGGTGTAGAAGGCTTTGGGTAACCAATGTGATTCTCAGTTTTGATATGTCCAATTCTCTTTTCACCTCTATGTGTGTTCCATTAACACATGCTTCTTGGCTTATCAGATTTATTCTCAGTCTTTGATATTGTTGTAGTTTGGTGGCACTTTTATTTTACTATGAATATCATGCCTCTAAGGAACACCGTGTTCTCCAACTTAACTTCCTACAGTACCTGTCAGACAATTTCAGTAGTATGTTCTTTGATCCACCAGATCTCTGACCTGTCTTTAATAATTTCACACTCATGTGAAAACGTCTCTTTCTTAGGATAACCCTGATCAATATTTTCTGTTTCTCTTCAGGACTCTGTGCTCTTTCCTCTATTCTGCCTCTTCCCTGCTTAACTCTTTACTCTGATTTGGACTTCCCTGGTAACTCTGATGGTCAGAGATTTGTATATCCCAACATACACGGAAATTAAAACTTGCAATTTAAAACTTGTACTTTGAAACTTGATTATCTGCCTTGTTTAAATGTTAGGGCATAGACTATAGGCAGATTGATTTTATTTTTTTCCCTTTTGATCCATATGTGGTTATTTTAGTTTGATTTTTTTTTTTTTTTTTGAGAAAGTGTGAAGGAAGTTAATTGTCGGCTTTCATAGTTCCAAAGAAAGTTGAAACTTCTTAATGTAATTCTATTATTTCTTCCTCCAAGTGAGATCGATACAATATACACACAATAATTGTGTCAAATAAACCTTGGCTGAACATCATTGTTAAAGTTATTAATTTTCATTTGAAATAAGCAAAACTTGGGATCACTATTCTAATTATAGTCTACAAATACAATGAATTCAAAGAAAAATTAACAAAACAAAAGGAAAAATTAACTTGCGTGTGTGAATGCAAAGAAACAACTCTATTTTGTTCAGAAAATGGAGATTATCAGGACAACTGCTATTTTAAGGTGTATTTGAAAATGTTACAAAGATTCAAGGTAAATTTGACTACTAATAAATGCTAATAATCTGCATAATAATGTAAGTGCACATTTGAATAAATGATTACAGAGAGCAAAGTTGAATTTTCATTTCCAGAAATCATCAGAAGTTAAAGTAGTATTTTTTAACTTCTGTTTTCTATGAAAGACTTGAATGAAATATTTCCTGACAATGAAGGAATTAGATATTTGACCTCTCAGTGTGCCTTTCAGCCTTAACATCAGTTTCTTCATCCAGTTGTGTTTCCCTTCTATTGCCTTGCAATATTTCTTCTTTTTTGCATAATTACATTTTCCTGTTACTATGGTGACAAGAGGAAGGTACCACTTAGTGATCCTTTCTCCTCCCCCTGCATTTCCTTTGCCAAAAAAACAAAAAACAAACAAAAAAAAAGCAACAGAAAAAAATGTGTGGGAGAGATGCTATGGAAGTATTGTTTACCTTGAAGTACAAGAGCAAAATTTCCTGAAAATGTACATGGCTTCAATTTCATACTTAATTTATCCATATGACTCAACAAAATCATTTAACCACACAAAAATACTTAGCATTTGAAATTGGAAAATTACGGTACTAATATCAGTAGTAAGAGCTATCATCAGCAACATAGACAACACTCAAATATCTTTAATCCAGAAAATTTTAATTACCTAACCATGCTAAAAGTAACAAAATCATTTTCCCAGCTGCTTTTATATTGCTTATAAAATAAGCCCTTGAGTACAATGATAAGTTAAATGCTACTTTTGTATTCATGAAAAAGGAATCAGTCTGAAAAGAGTGCAGCTGCCTCAACACTTTCAAGAAAACCTTTTATCTTTTGCATAATCACACAGATTCACGTGCATGCACGTGCACGCACACACACACACACACACACACACACACACACACACAAACTTTGAAAAGTGAGAACAATTTTTATCCTGTTTTACATTCTGTTCAAGCACACTTTGGTCTATTAATTGATGACAGATACATTGACAGAATGAAAGTGAAACTTTTGAATAAAAAGTTATTTTATGATGATTATATAATTTTAATATTTGACATCCATTTTGAAATATTCAAAAGAGAGTCGATAGTTTTATTTTAAGTATATTGAGATGCTATGAATGTCGTATTTTACAAGTTTTATCTACGTTGCACCAATATTTTACTGCACTGAAGTAAAACAACCAATTATCATTTGAAGCTTACTTATGTACATGTGACTCAAGGTTTATTTAAAATAATATATTTGCTGAAGTTTTGGTGTCCAGGTCTATAAAAATAATTCATTATTTAGATATTAATTTAGGATGCAGTGACAGTATGTTTCAAATGTGTTACCTTTTGTGATTCTTTGTCTAGAAAATTTGTTAAGTCTTGCCCCAAAATAAGAGTTATCTATCAGACAGCATTTTTAAATAATAATTATTTTTTCATCTTATCTTCTTACAAATTATATAAATAACTCATTTAATAAATCACTTAATAACAAAATAATTACTTATGTGCCCTTAAGACTCCATGATATTTAATACAGTATGAACCTATATTCCTATGGGAATCCTCTCCTTCCTTGAATTCTTTATATTATTTCTTCCTTGACTGCTCTTTCTCAATCTTTTACCTCAGTTCCTTTTACATTGATTGCTATTTTTATTCAGTTTTCTTTAGGTATGACTGACAAATAGAAATTGTGTACATTTGAGGTGCCCAACTTGATGATTCTCCATGAAAAGTCATTGTGAAATTATTACCACAATCAAATTAATTAATACATCATCCCCACCATTAGTTGCCGTTATGTGTTTGTGTGGTGAGGACACTTAAAATCTTACTCTCAAGATGTTCGTGTTCTTTTCTTCTCCCTCGTCTCTTTAACCTGGGTATTCCCTTCTGGGTCCATAACTTTATGTTTCCCTACAACAGCTCCTGCTCATGAAAAGATTTACTAGGTCACTAATACAGTATAAGCTTCAGACAACCTCATTTGTATAGGGCTTATTTTTAGGAATTATACTTAATATTGTATTTTAGAATGTATAGATTATTAAGGGGCCTACAAATTGTACAGGCTTCCTTCTGGTGCTGTAAAACTTGCATCAGCCCCTGCTGATGATGCTATGCACCTGACCATATCGGAGTCTTAAATGTACACCTGTGAGTGCGTTTACACATTACCACCTAGATATACTTTCCAACAGGGAGGATTCACACAGGCATCCCACACTCAGAGTATACAATTTGAATTTATATCTATACTCCAGAATTTTATTCTGGTAATTTAATTTTCACCCAGTTAGTCACCCAACTAAGAAATGTGACAAGCTTTCTTAATCCCTCCTATATTTCAGCCCAAAAATCATAGGAGGAATTTCATTTTCAGCAAGACACAGAAAACCCTGAATGTGACCACCATTGGCCTCTCCTGCTAAACTACAGTAAATGCACCCTAAGCCATCCACATTATTTACAGATCTATTAAACCTGTGACACCTCTCTGCCTTTGAGTTTAATATGTTTCATGATTACAATAGTCTCTCCATCATTTAAACTTGGGATGAATATTTATTATCACTCTCTGTGAGGCCTTTTTGAAAACTTCATTCGTCAATGTTTACCCATTCTCTTGGAACTTACACATTTTGTCTTTAATGACAGCAACGTATTTTGAACCTCTAGTGGAGCACTCCTTTTCAATAAAAATGTATTAAAATAGATTAATGTCAAGCCCATCTCCCCTGGATTTTAATGCTCATGATATATGGGCCCTGTTTTATTCCATTTTGTATTCTTACTTTCTAGCACAATAATGGCAAAAAATAATAGCATCTAGTAAGCATGTCGAACAAATGAATGGATTCATTTTGAATGAATAATTTGTGTTTTAATCTGGCACCAGCTCCTCCACTTATGCTCATGAGCCCATTTATTCTCTTCTACCTATTCAGCATGACACTTGAACAATTGTCTCATCTGACTATTGTACTTCACGTATCATTTTACTTTTTCTCTACCAGATTATTTCCTTCAGCATTAAACTTGCTGTAGCATTTCCCATCTTTAACAAGTCCACCCATCACCATACTCGATTTCTTTGCTCTCTTCTAGAACACAACTAGAAAGAATTGCCTAAATGTGTCTCTTATTCCTTTCTTGCTATTGTGGCTTGAATTCTGTACATTCAGGCTTTGTTCTTACCTTGCATTCCCACCATTTCTCTTCGTGTCTGGGGCACCGGTGATACCTGTTTTCTTCAATATTCACTTATTAGTCCATATCTTCTTGGATTTATTAGGTGCGTTGGACATGGTTGATAAGATTCTCCTCCTTTAAACATTGTCTTCACTTAGTTTATCTTCCAAACTTACTGGTTGCTCTTTTAAGTCCATTTTCACTGACTGCCTTCTTAATGTAAACTGATCTGGAGCTCTCTCTTTGGAAAGCTTCTATTATTTTGTTTGCATGTATGTATGCATGTGATCTCAAGTAAAATTATACCTTTGATATTCCCTATATCGCAACATTTTAAAAGTTTGAAAATCTTTTTTAAACTTCACTTTTGAACTCCAGAATATTATCCAAAAGCTTATTTTGTGTGTTCCCCCCTCATACCTACTATACATCTCACACATATCACATTCAAAAACTAAATTTACTTCCTCCTGCTCCTCCGTTTGTAAAGAGTAACGTTATTTTTTAAGTTTCTCAGAATCGCAAACTTGGAGTTATCCTATGCTTTTCTCTTTGCTCTTCTTTTAGACTCTTTCTCCCAAATTCCATGTCAAACTATTATGTCACTAAATCCTGTTGATTCTACCTTCAAAATATATCCAATGTCTAGTCATATCTGAATACCTTTACTGATAGCATCCTGATCCAAGTTACCATGATATCTTATTCGGATTATTATAGCATTTTTTCTGGATGGCTCTTTTTGCTTTCACCCTTGTCCTTTTAAAGGAAATCCTCAACTGAGCAGCCAAAATGACCCTTTGAAAATTCAGTCAAATCAGGGGAATTTTCTGCTTGAAATTGCCTTATGGCTTTCCTTCCCTACACAGCAATACAATGGCCTAGAATATTTTTTTCTGTGTCTCATAACAACATCTATCTCTTAATTTTCTGACCTCACCTCTTACTATTTCCTATCTTTTTATTCCATTCCAAACACTCTGTTCTGGTTGCCAGTTCTCAGTCATGGAAGCTTGTGCTTACCTCAGGCTTGTTTTACTTGCAATTTCCTTGAACTAGAACTTTCTCCCAGATATAATACAAGGAACATCTTCTTTAGTTATCTGCTCCAATGTTGTTACAGAAATGAGGTTATTCTTGAACAGACTAAGTAACTTTCCCCTAGTCTTCATTAGCATGTCCTACCCCATCTTCTTTGTGTAGACTTACTTCATAGCGTTCATCACAATCTTTGATAAACATATATGCTTATACATATGTTTATATATGTGTGTGTATACACACATACTTCTTTACTATCCTTTGGATTTGATCATTCAAATTGATTCAATGAAAAATCTTCTTCCCAAAATACTATTCTCAAACTCTTTTAGGAAGATCTGTTTCTACCTGAATTAGTTTATTGTTATCTGCATTTGGATTTTCCCAATACTAATTTCTAGCTGTTATTATTTACATTGAAAGTCATCCATTACTCCCTACTTTTGCAAAATTTAAATTGTACCTATTTTTTCCTACTGTTATTGCATTTTCCTTTGAGAATATGGCCACTTTACTGTTTCTCTTATAGTATTAGTTAATTAATTCTCTTAGGCTTCCACAAATTTAAAAAACTGTAGCTGTAAATGGTTTTACAAAAATTAATTCTATTGCTCTTTTAGTATTTTACTTAGAATGTAGAAATAATACAATAAATGAAACCAGTATTAATTAAAGTAACCTTTCACAACTCTAGATAATTTTCCAGGCTTTTAAAGGCAGGCATTAAAATAAATACACACGTGCATACACGCACAAAAACGTGTACACACACAGCCCACACATGCACACACACAAACATACACAAAGTAATTTTTATGAAAGTTTCTTTTGACTTTCCCTTACACAATGTTTCTATTTCTTCTATCATGGGGTTTTACAATTGCTAAAAGCATAACGCTCAATAGAACTGTTTCTGATGATTATATTTAATTGTTTTCTACCAAAGTCACCCACCATTATTTACTGATATGTTTAAAGAAAATATATTATGACATGCAATGATTTGACTTCTCAATAATTGGCACAACAAAACAAATACATTGAAAGCTAAATAAAATAATAATAAAAATGTGTAAAATAAAAAATGTAACCAAACTTCATGGTTAAAAAATTGATACAACTAACAATTTATTACATGCAGCCAACAGCAATTTAGTATGCAGCTAATTACACAGTGTTAGTCACTGACAAAAAGATCTATAAAGGGAGAAATCTGAGTAAGTTTCATGGGTATATAAATTATGAAAATAGAAATGTATGGAATGTTTTTTTCATAATATTCTACAATGTGCTTTAACAATGTGTTTTATTATAGCAATCATTCTAGTCTTTATTTAATTAAATATTGAGTCAAAACAGAGGCTCTGTATGGTAAAAAGAAAAAAAAAAACAACTTTTAATTTAACTCTTGTGAATGCTGGTCTTTATTCATTATTCATTAAGTCCTTAATATGACACTGGCTTTCAATTGATGAAATGCAGGCCTCTTTCCAAATAGCGACCACATGTTCGTGGAATGTCCAGACCATATTGCTGTGCCACAGGTAATAATTACAACAACAGTTATCCAAGTGGCTGTCTGCAAAAGAGCCATGTGTACCTTCTCCTCTCTGATCATTATAAATGGAAAGAGACTAGAAAATTAAAATAAAATTTCAAGGATGAATGGGCAGAACAAAATATTGATCTGTTTCCAGCTGGCTTAGAGTAACCACTAAGTCTTACTTTGAACCAAGCAAAGAACCTATCCTTAGGGAGAAAAGACTTAACATAAACGAGCATTTTATAAGTCTCTCGTCTTCTGTGGAATATTTATTTCTTAAATTTTCCATTGTTTTCAGTAGTAGAATTTAAAGACTTCCAACTAGTCTTTGAAACTGACATGGTTTTAAAGTTGTTAGTCTCAAGTGCAGGAGTTTACATCATTATTAAAGCATCTTTTATTGTGATAAACAATTTCTATAAATTGCTCTGGTATTTCTATAATCAATGTTGCCAAATATATTTTATCCCTTTACCTAAAGTATTTCCTTTGCCAAAGTGTATACATTTAACAAAAATATTATTCTTTAATATCAAAATTTTAATTCAATGGCAAGATGAAGACATTATCTAACATTTATATGTATAGATTATGTAATTAGAAAAAACATTCAGAATAAACATTTAGGATACCCCTCATCCCAATTTACAGTGAAGTAACTTTTGCTATGGTTGAAAATATGATGTTTTTTAAATATTTCTCTGCCTTCCAAACTTTAATTTATTGAGGATATAATTTTAAAGAATTTTAAAGCTAATTCTGGTTTATATTTTAATAATATATGCAGCCTTTACTTGTAAGTTTATGGTAAATACACAGAAAACTAATGATAAATACCTTTTAATCTCTCCTATTAGTTTTTAATATTACCTCTACATAAATAACTTACAGTTTGACTATTAAAATCACACACACACAAGCACAGACACACATTTCATCCTAAAATTGCAGCTGAAGTAATCTAATTACAGTATCAAATTTAAGTGTATGTGCTTTCTAGCAATTAGACTTTGAAAGTTCAATTTTAAGTGTATGAAATATTCATTCCAATTATCATTGAATATTGGCAAAGTCCTCTCATTTGAATGATGCTACCATTCTAAAGAGGAGAGGAGGCAGCCAGGGAGCTGCCATAATGAAGGGAAGTGCTTTGTCTTGTCTTGTAACATTGCTGAGGCTTGTATAGTTGGGCAAAATGAACACTGGAATTAAATCAGCAGAAATGATTATACATATCCAACTTAAGTTAGACTTTGAATACTTATTAACCACCTTTTAAATCAATGAAATAAAAAAGAAAGACTTTTTTTAAATTTTTAAATTTTATAAATTTGCTCTTGTATTTTTTTTTTTTTTTTTTTTTTTTTTTTTTTTTTTTTTTTTTTTTTTTTTTTTGGCTTCCTTCTCTTTAAAACAAGGAAAAGAGAATTCTCAAGTGGATTAATCCAGATTTCTACATATAAGTATGTTTATATTGTTTGGCAGACTTTATAGAAGCTTAAATAATATTGTTTTTCCCTTTGTAATTCCTTCTTCCTTTCTTTTTCATGTAATTAATTCTTACTCATGGGTGTCAGTCTTATAGCAAAAAAGAAAAATGAAATTGTTATATGTCTTAATTTGATTCCAACTTGTCACCTCAGTCATACTTCATGATGTGCCTAAGCCTTAATTAAGTTGGGTGGTGTGTAGGAATATTAATAACTACCTGTATAAAAAAATAAAATACCCCTTTACAAATTAGGGCTTAAAAAATATTTCCCATCTTACAATAAATTCTGTTCTTGAAAACTGTAGAACTAGTAACTTTTAACTATTGTTTCCCAAGCAGTATACAATAAGATTCTTTCTGTTCCTTTTCAACATGTCATCATTTCAAATGCCTATGACAGCTTTGTGCAATAATTGTACTTGCTTACAATTTTATTAGTTTTATTAAACAATAGGGGAAACAAGAAGAATCTTTGATGTCTCAATAAGATGAAGAATTACCTACTATTTATCACCCTGGCCCAACCTTTCTCCCCAAGAGGAGGTAATGAAAAAGATAATATCACCTCCTTGCTTTGAAGAATCCCCAAGTAGTCCTCATGAATTTTGGTTATAAAAAGGGCTCATGGGTTCTGACCATTTGGAATAAAAAAGAAAATATCTTCAGTAGAAGGCTAAAGATAATATTTGAATATTTTTACATATTATCTCAGGTAGAAGAAAATGGAATTCCAAAATAACCTCTTGAAAGATCTCTTCAGGAACAGAAACTTTTATATCATTCTTTAAAAAATAACCCATTTAGACTTCACTCAGAAAAGGGCATTATCCATTACATTTTACAAGGTTATCAAAACACTTTCTCCTAGGATTCCTATGGGTATCTCATGAGATAATGTAAGAGAAAATATTTAGGTAATGCTTGACACATAGGAGGCACTCAAATACTAGTTTATGTCTCTTGTGATAAACTGAGATATTCACTTGCTTGCACAAACACTCAGGAAATACCGTTTTTTAATGCTTTACTTATTTTAAAATATATGCCATAACTTTATTCTGAAGTCAGAAGACACTTTAAAACTGTATGACCGACTCTCTTTAAAATGAAAGAAAGGAAAAGCCATGAAATCTAAGTAAACAATTAGAAAACCCAGAGTTAGAAAACTGACATTTTCTAATTATCGGCCTGTGTGCTTTAATCAGTTTTAGCCTTGTCTCTTTTTCTTGGTTTATCATCCTCATGACACCAGGAACTTATTCTATGTCTGGAACCTCTATAGTGTGCAGCATAGCTTCCAGTACACGTGCCCATTTAATATTTTCTGGTAAGTATTAAGCTAATGGTACGTAAAACAATGCTAAGATTGTGCCCTTGGATTATTGAGGAAATAGGACAATGGAGCTATCCTCAAAAACAGGGGTATCAGGAGTGGGTGGGAAGAAGACAATCATGTCAGAAAGAAAAAATATAGGAATTCCGCCTATCATTGTGATATTGGGAAATACAGATTATTTTTACTGATATTTCCAGTAAAAATAAATGTTTCTGTAAATAATATATCCAGAATTATTCCTATACTACTATTTTATAAAACAGTAAACAAATGAACTAAGGCAAATATATCGAAGTTTTTATTAGCTCCCCTGCTTGATCCTCATATACAAGATTCTGCTGTTTAGTTTAAGTCCTAACACGTGGGCTGCCCTGTTGATTTTCAAAGAACCTTCTTATAATGGAAAATATTTAATTGAAATCAGCATAATTAAGTAAAAGGGGCCAGGCACGTTGGCTCACGCCTGTAATCCTAGCACTTTGGGCGGCCGAGGCTGGTGGATCACAAGGTCAGGAGATCAAGACCATCCTGGCTAACCGGTGAAACCCCGTCTCTACTAAAAATACAAAAAATTAGCCAGGTATGGTGGCGGGCGCTTGTAGTCCCAGCTACTCAGGAGGCTGAGGCAGGAGAATGGCGTGAATCTGGGAGGCGGAGCTTGCAGCAAGCAAAGATCGCGCCACTGCACTCCAGCCTGGGCGACCAAGTGAGACTCTGTATATATAAAAAAAAGGAAAAAAGAAAAAGAAAAAGAAAAAAGGGAATTTACTCCTACTCGCTTTTATTAGCATCTGTATAACAATTTTATACCCATTGAGCACTAAAATGTTGACTTAAATCACTTTTACAGTTTTCTAAAAAACAGCAATACTCATCGTCCTTTAAATATTTAAAATGAATCTACATTATTTATTAAAATTGTAAGTTATTTGAGGTTGAAGGGTTTCATAAATTTTTTCTAATAGTTTCCCTGGTTGGAATAAAATGTTATATTCTAAATATTCAGTTATTAGAAGATGATGGAAATTTTCAAAAAAATAGATGCCAATATTCTGATTAAAATTGGTGGGCAAAAGAGCTTCTGCTTTGAAAGCCATGCCTTAGTAATTAGTGGGAAAAAAAAGTATTTTGTATTCTTGGCTCTCTGTGATCCTCTCAAGTGAACATATGGAACTCAATATGGGATTAAATCAAATACTGAATGTGCAATAACTCTCCTCTACCTCAGTTTTTCTCTTTCAATCTATTTCTTTTCCTTTTAACCCAGATTGAATCTCTCCATATGTTGGTTCACATTTTAAAATAGCAACACATTCTCTTAGATTGCTTTTATGTTATGCTAAAACTCCTAGGGTAAATGTCATTAACTACAGTTTTAGGCATTAATCTCAGCCCCTCATTATACAATAAATTTTCCATAGAATTTTCTCTGTATGGGCAATTATGACTAATTCAACTCTCAATAAGGAAAGCTTTTCAGAATCCTTTAAGTGTCATGATTTATCTTAAGCAATACTAACCAGCAAGAGGGAAACTTGAAGTAGTAATAGTTGGAGGTCAAGCCAAATGTTAATTTGCCTACTTAAAACTTTTCTTAAAGTTATAACAAAGAAATTGTATTTGAATAAAAGTTATATATCTATTTAAAGTATTGAAATCTAAGGAAAGACAGTAATGTAAGCATAAAAGAGAACAAGTAAGGAAAATTACTTGTAATAGCAAAAACTGCAATAAATTTTGCATCAACCTAATAGCTTCTGTGATTGTTATATTATAATATCAAATAACATTGAAATAAAATTAGCAATTTGGGAAGTATTGTATGAATACATAATTTGCTACACTAATGTAGATATGCAAATTATATATTTTATGTATGTTATTGGTAATATTTCATTCTGCATACTTAAACCTGCTACACAAGAATGTACAAGGTGTACTTTATTGCCTCGAAAAACATTGGCAACTACTAGTTTTTTAAAAATAAAATGAATGCATAAATTTAAGTTATTCAACAGGTGTTAAAGGGGGACCCTATATTTCAGGGTTCTTCTACAAAACTAATTTCTACCTAGGCCTCAGATCTTAAAAATATCAGCTCCCAGGAGAATAGAATATAATACACTCTATTGAAATACCAGACCCAGAGAGCTAACCAGAAATATTTTATGTAATTTTTACTCAAACACAGGCACATACCAACATAAATATCAAGCAAACAATCAAACACTCAGGAAGTACTGACAGGTAAACAAATATGTGAACTTATTTGGCAGGAGATGACAGATTCTTTAACTGAATAAATAAATTACTCCAGAAGGCTCATGCATTGATTACAGGAATGGGACCAGGTGAAGCAGTTTATTGCCCTCTTCTTCAACCCATGTTGTAGGCCAATCAAATTGAGCTCTCAATGCTAGACTCTTAAACATTAGTGCACAGTTGGGTGCAGAAGGAAATGATAAAAGTATGAACACACTTCTGTCTGTTTTATTCTTGCTCACTTGACCTCAAGACAACAGGTAATCAAAACTGATTGTAATGTTCCTTAGAACTATGACCTGTGGAAAATAATATATTAACAATGTTATGTTGATGGCATGTCTTGGAGCATGACTTCTCCACTTCTGGAACCTAATTTTCAAATCCGGCTTTGCAGTGATTAAGTTGGATTGCTTTTCACCATAAACATTTACATCTTTCATATGATAGCCGCTCCATCCCCCAAACCAGAGCTTAGCTCTTTTGGAGTGCTGTGCCTCTCCTCTCATGGTAAGGCACTGCCCCATTGATTCATGTCTCCAATGCTGTTAAGTCAGCAGGGGTAGAGACAGACTTCCCTTTGGCTTCTTTACTCTAAAAGCACACTCAGAGGAGAAAACTGTTTGTATCTGTATATCTGTGCAAACTAAATTATTAGTTAAATTTCTTAGGAGACTTCAATTTAAATTTAGGAATTCTTATAGAGGAAAACATTATTGTAACCAGGAAGTTCTACCAAGTATTAACTTAATTCTGACTATATAACACATTACCAAGACATATTGATACCTCAATATTTAGTATGTGTCTCATTTCCAAACTGAAATGATAATAAAAAAAAATTTATTCCTAGATTGCTATTTCATTCCTTTCCTTCTAAAGTGAAATAATCAGAAACAGAATTTAAAAGACTTT
>NW_016803926.1:1192884-1201051 GCF_001698545.2 Rhinopithecus bieti
CTAAAGTGTAATAATCAGAAACAAAATTTAAAAGACTTTCACACATTAATAAGTGCACTCAGAAAAATAGGTAAAAGCATAATTTCTTAATGTTGAAATCAGGAAAAAAAATCTCATAGAGAAGCTATGTAGTCCCTTATATATTATTAAAAGTTTAAAGTTATTTCTTAAGCAAATTTATTATTAAGAGGCATGTTTTGAGAAGGAAGTAGGGCAAATATGAAATAAAAGAACAAAGCATTAGTTCAAAAGGATCCATTTGACTGGAAACCTAGAATTATTAAGTTAAATACTTCCTCTTGGAGTTTATCAGGTATACTTTCTGGAATTGTAAATTACTTACACTCTATATGATGAAACTAGCTTATCACACATAGCCATTCTAGAGACAAATAATAGATGAATGTTATCTTATGTATTTTTCAATATAGTATAAAATTTTGCAATATAAAGATATTTCTATGACATCTATAGCTGTCAACTAATTAGTGTCATAACAAAATTATCAACAGTTTACTTTCAGCACCATTCCCATTACTAGATATTTGGGGTTGCTGTGTTTTTGCAAACACCCACATAGCAAGAGGCCTATGCTACTTTATGAACTAATCAGTTGAATGGTAGTTTGAAATTAAATTAATTCATAGTAAGTTTAGCAATGGAATTATTTTTCTGAACTCTACAGATTGCATAATTCTGACAAAATCTATGACAATTCTTATGTTTGAATTATTATACGTAAATAATTCCAGTTGCATACGTATTGAGCATGATTTTTTCAAATCATAATTAATGTATATTACTTATGTTTGTATTACTTATAATTCTACTTACATAGTAATGCAATTTTATAGTAATACATTAGTACCACAGAAACATATTTTTCAAACTCTCTTCTAAGGAGATATCTTAATTGTAAGGTTATTTAGAAATTAATTTCTCATCAAAGGTTCATAGAAATATCTGATAGAAATGGAAATATCATTATTTAGAAAAGTTAATTTTCTTGTGTAATTTATAAATTGAGTAAATGTAAAATGATATTTAAAATTCTTATTCAGAGATAATATCTAATCTCTTTCAGAAATTAAAATTGCATCTGGGTAGAAGCAAACATCTCAAATCAAAATGCACACAATAAACTTGAAGTCATTCTCCATTCCTCTTACTTCTTACAAAGCTGTTTTGACATTTGGAGAAAAATCTAAGCAGGAAAAAAAGCATAGGAATTTAATCAAGTCAATAGATAATATTCACCCAAGTCATTATAAAAGTACTGCTAGACCTTCTGAGTTTGCATTTCAGCATATATGTATGAGGCATCTATTCCAAAAAAACTCAAAGATGGCTTTTTTTTTTTTTTTTTGGTACAGGCATCATATTTTATTGCACAAAATCTTGAGTATGACTCTTTTGATTATGTCAAGGGGAAACAAGAATATTTTAAGAACCCTTCTCTGAAGATTTACAGCACACATTAGCTTGATAAAATTACTGAAATACATGTTTTTTAGAAATCTGTTAAGTGCTGTTTAATCCAACATTTCCTAAACATATTTTCTAACAATTTTACATTCTATGCAAAATCTCTCAAGGCCTTGATCATTTCCAAACTCTTTAGGAAGCAGTACTTTACAAAATAATTTCCACAGATATTTCAGAAGCTACTCAAAGAAAGTGCATTTAGAAATAGTGCAGCTGTATTCTTGGTGAGATTATCTGCCTTTTCTAAATGTATAAATAGTTGCTGGGTTAAAACGCCATCTAAATAAAATATAAAATGCAACCCCTTTTTTTCAAGATGACTGACTGGAGACGTCAGAGGCCAGTTCTCTTCAGAAAGAACCAAAGTTACAGATGAATAATCGGAACTCAAATAGATTAAGGAGAGAGTGCTCACAGGAAGAAAACAGGACACAGAAAAAAGAAGGAAGCAAGGGTGTGACAGAGATTGATTCCCGAGGCACCTAGGGTCCTGTGGAAAGGCTAGAGAGCAGTGTTCTTGGTTCCCTTAACCCCTGTGGCAGACTGCTGGTCTCCAAACTGTCAGAAGGCTCCTTTACCCTTGTGACCCCGTGCACTGGTGTAGGTAGCGATTTGGGGAATTTCTGCAGGGCAATCCACTACACAGCCAGCTCTCTCGGGATCATCCACTCTTCCCCTACATCCGAGCTGCCCAAGTTACAGCAGTAGGCATCATACTGGGTGTATACACATTGTGGAACGTTCTCTTGCCCAGGGAATCTCAGCCCTTGTGTGTCCACGTTACCAAATCCCTGAGATACTCTCTAATGCCCATTTGTATTCCAGCAGCGACATGGTGTCAGTTGGACCCAGGGAGCTGTGAAATTACTGGTGGTCTGGCCCTTGTGGTGTAATGCTCCTATTGGAAGAAAGAGTGCAGTGTGCAAAGGAAGTGCCCCTTGGTTCAAAGGAAATAAGAGCACCTGCTCTCTTGTGCCTGAGAGTTCCCCACTGTGGACTGGATGTGACTGTACTCCCTCTAGCAGAGATATGAGTGGAGAAGTGTGGTTCCACCCAAGGGGCCAGGTGGCACCAGTGCTCAGGCACAGTAGTGGAGAGGGAAACTTTTCCCTCCTCCATGCGCACTGAGGCTGACACAGGTGTGGCTGCTTACACAGGGTGAGCAGAGTTGTCTTTCTAAAGAGGGTCATTCCAGGGCTATTAGGCAAGTGGCAGCATCACTTTTGGCAATCTGCCTACCACGCCTACCCTTTGCAGAAATGTGGGAGCCTTTGTTCTCTCTACATGGAGCAGCAGCGTCTCTGCAGCATAAAACAAGTGAGCAACAGAGCTGTCTTTGGGGGTGAGGAAAGAAACTCTATCTTGAGGCCATTTTAACACAACCTGGGGACAGGCATGTTCTGTGGCTCTCAGGTACGTTGCGTTGTAGAGATAGACTGCAGTGTCTGTCTGAACTGAAAGATGCGAGCCCCAGGACAGGGGTGTGATAGGGAGGCCAATGCCGTACCTTCCTGCCCATGATGTGGAGTTAGTTTAGCCATCTCCCCCCAAACAGAGACCTCAGCTCATTTCACCAGGAACTCCCCCTGTCAACCTCCACAGGGGTGTCCAGAATTGGTGGGTTCTTAGTCTTGCGGACTTCAAGAATAAAGCCGCCGACCGCTCGCGGTGAGTGTTAACGGTTCTTAAAGATGGTGTGTCTGTAGTTTGTTCCTTCAGATATTCAGATGTGTCTGGAGTTTCTTCCTTCTGGTGGGTTCGTGGTCTCACTGATTTCAGGAGTGAAGCTGCAGACCTTAGCGGTGTTACAGTTCTTAAAGGCAGCGCATCTGGAGTTTTCCATTCCTCCCATCTGGAGTTGTTCATTCCTTCTGTTGGGTTCCTGGTCTCGGAGTGAAGCTGCAGACCTTCCTGGTGAGTGTTACAGCTCATAAAGGCAGTGTGAACCCAAAGAACAAAGCTTCTACAGTGTGGAAGGGTAACCCAGCAGATTGCCGTGTTGGTGCAGGTGGCCTGCTTTTATTTCCTTATCTGGCCCCAGCCACATCCTGCTGATTGGTCCATTTTATAGAGCGCTGATTGGTGCATTTACAAACCTTTAGCTAGACACAGAGTGCTGATTGGTGCGTTTACAATTCTTTAGCTAGACAGAAAATTTCTCCAAGTCCCCACCTGTCCCAGAAGCCCAGCAGGCTTCACCTCTCACTGGCCACAGGACTTTGTGGCACCTAACCGGGGCACTCCAACAGCCCAGAGGGAGCTCATCCCGGATCAAGCACAGCAGGCGCCGGCTGGCTGCGCTGATTGCTGGGCCTCCGAGACCGCGCCCACCAGGAACCCGCGCCCAGCCGGCGAACACGTCGGGCAGCCCTGGTTCCAGCCTGCATCTCTCCTTCACACATCCTGCGAGCAGAGGGAGGGCTAGGCTCTGGCCTCGGCCAGTCCCAGAGAGGGGCACTCATAGCCCAGCAGCGGGCTGAAGGGCTCCTCAATCGCAGCGAGAGCAGACGCTGAGGCCGAGGAGGCGACTAGAGCGAGCCAGGGCTGCTAGCACATTGTTACCTCTCACAGGGATGGTGCTTATGCTCCTCACTGATGTATAACCAAGCTTCCTCTCCCATCCTGAGGCTGAGCCGGGAACTCAGGACACAGACAAGCCTACAGCATGAGGCAACAGAGAGTTTCCCCAAATAAACAAAGATCAGGGTTATATCAGTCAGCCTCTTCCTCAGCTGTCTGTCACCTGCAACCACTACCTACTGGTCTGCAGTGGAACTGCATTACCCAATACAAAATTTGCAGCCAGGAGTGGTGACTCACACCTGTAATCACAGCACTTTGGGAGGCAGAGGCAGGCGGATCATGAGATCAAGAGATTGAGACCATCCTGGCCAACATGGTGAAAACCCCGTCTCTACTAAAAATACAAAATTTAGCTGGCCATGGTAGCACATGCCTGTAGTCCCAGCTACTCAGGAGACTGAGGCAGGAGAATCATTTGTACCCGGGAGGCAGAGGTTGCAGTGAGCCGAGATTACTCCACTGCACTCCAGTCTAGCAACATAGCAAGACTCTGTTAAAAAAAAAAAAAAAGAAAAAAAAAAATGCTGAGGTCAGTGTACAATGCTTGGGAGCAAGATAAGCTTCTTGAGACCTCCACCTCCCCATCTCTGCAGTAAGCTGAGAGCCTCCTCACAGGCGCAGTACACTGCTACTGTAACTAACATTTGAGGAAAGCACCAAACTAAGGCTCTCTATAACCAAGGAATTTAACAAAACCATGGCCCCAGAAAGCAAGCAAAGGCAAAGTCCAATGACCCCACTTAACATATCTTATAGTCACAACCTCAGGAAAAAATCTCATCCAAATGAAAGTAAATTCAAAAATAAGTGACAGCTTCTCTAGATGAGAATAAAGCAGCATAACAATCCTGGCAATGCAAAAAGAGCAGGAGTAGGAGACTTCAGCACTCAACTGACAGCACCAGACAGCTCATCAAGGCAGAAAAGCAACAAACTCTGGACTTAAATTGGACTCTAGACCAAGTAGACCTAACAGACATTTACGTAACGTTCTAACCGAAAACCACAGAATATGTATTTTTCTCATCAGCAGATAAAATATTCTTAAAAATAGACCCTATGCAAGGCTACAAGGCAAGTTTCAATAAATTTTTAAAAGTCAAAATCATATCAAACATCTTCTTGCACAACAGTGGAATAAAACTATAAATGAATACCAACAGGAACTTTCAAAACTATACAAATACATGGAAGTGCAAAACTTGTCCCTAAATAATCTTTGGATAAACCCAGATAAAAATAGAGATACAGCCTTTGGTATCCGGAAAAGCAATATGAGGAAAGTTTATAAGGTTAAATGACTATGTCAAAAAAGTAGAAAAAGATCTCAAGTTAACAATGAAGCATTGCACCTCAAGGAACTGAAATAATAAGAACAAACATAACTCAAAGCTAGCAGAAGAATGGAAATAACAAAGATCAAATCAAAAGTAAGTAAAATTGAGACTAAAAGCAATAAAAGGATCAAGAAAAGATATATAAAATTGATAGGCCACTAGCTAGATTAACCAAGATAAAAAGAAGATTCAAATAAGCACAATCAGAAACAGTAGAGGTGACATTACAACTGATAGCACAGAAATAAAAAAGATTATTGGAGACTACTATGAGCTTCTCTAAACCCACAAACTAGAAAATCTAGAGGAAATGGATCAACTCCTGGAAACACAGACCCTCTCAAGACTGAACAAGGAGTAAGTAGAACTCCTAAAGAAACCAGTAACTTAAATTGAATCAGTAATAATAATTTAAAAACTCTCAACAGAAAAAAGCTCAGAACCAAATTTACAGCCAAATCCTACCATGTGTACAAAGAAGAAATGATATCAATCTTAATGAAATGGTTTCAAAAAGTTGAAGAGGAGAGAATTAGTCTTAAGTCATTCTACAAGGACAGTATTGCCCCAATACCAAAGTCGAGACACAACATAAAAAAAAAAAAAAAAACTACGGGCCAATATCCCTGAGCCACATAGATGCAAAAATCCTCAGCAAAAAATACTAACAAGCTAAATTCAACAGAATATCAAAAAGATAATATGCCATGATGAAGTGGGCTTTATTCCAGGGATAAAAGGATGGTTCAACATATGCAAATAAATAAATGTGATTCATCACATAAAGAGGATTCCAAAGAAAAACTATATGATCATCTCAATAGTTGCATAAAAAGTATTCAATATAAAAAACCCTTAACTTATTAAGCATTGAAGGAACATACCTCAAAATAATAAAAACCACATATGACAGACAAATCAACGGTCAACATCATAATGAATGAGAAAAGTTAAAAGCCTTCTGCCTAATAACTGGAATAAGATGAAGATGCCCACTTTTACAACTCCTATTCAGAATGACACTGCAAGTCCTATCCAGAACAATCAGGCAAGAGAAAGAAATAAAAGGCATCTATATTGAAAAAGAAAAAGTCAAGTTATCTCTGTTCACTAGTGATATGATCTTATATCTAGAGAGCCCTAAAGATTCCTCCAAAAGACTTCTAGATTTGCTAAATGACTTCAGTAAAGTTTCAGGACACAAAATCAATATACAAAAATCAGTAGCATTTCTATACACCAATAACGAGAAGCAAATCAAGAACTCAACCCTATTTACAATAGCTTCAAAAAATTAAATACCTAATAATACATTTAATCAAGGTGAAAAATCTCTACAGGAGAACTACAAAATACTCATGAGTGTATTTGTAGATAACACCAATGAATGGAAAAACATCTCATGTTATGGAACAAAATAATCAATATCATTAAAATAACCATCCTGCCCAAAGCAATCTGCAGACTTGATGCAGTCCCTATCAAGCTAGCAATGTCATTTTCCCCAGAATTAGAGAAAATAATTCTAAAATTCATATGGAACCAAGAAACACCCAAAGCAGCCCTAAGCACAAAGTACAAAGTTAGAGCCATCACATTACCTGACTTCAAATTTTATGACAAGGCTATGGTAGCCAAAATAGCATGGTACCAATATAAAAATAGACATCTGGATCAATGGAACAGAATAGAGAATCCAGAAATAAAACCACCTCCCACAACCAACCAATCTTTTTAACAAAGTCGGCACAAATATACCCTGGGAAAAGGATACCCTTTTCAATAAATGGTGCTGGGAAAAATTGGATAGTCATAGGCAAATAATATAACTGGACACCTGTCTCTCCTCATACACAAAAAATAACTCAAAATGGATAGAAGACTTAAATGTAAGACTTGAAACTATAAACATCTTAGAGGAAAACCTAAGGAAAACTCTTCTGGTTATTGGACTAGGCAAAGAATTTAAGATCTCAAAACAAGGGCATCAAAAAGAAACAAAAAAATAGACAAATTAGACTTAATTAAACTTAAAAACTTTTGCACAACAAAAGAAATAATAAATACAGTAAACAGACAATCTACCAAATGGGAAAAAAATATTTGCACATAAACAGAACCAATGACAAAAACCACATGATTATCTCGATAGATCCAGAAAAGGCCTGTGACAGAATTCAACAGCCCTTCATGCTAAAAACTCTCAATAAACTAGGTATTGATGGAACGTATTTCAAAATAATAAGAGCTATTTATGACAAACCCACAGCCGATGTCATACTGAATGGACAAAAGTTGGAAGCATTCCATTTGAAAACCAGCACAAGACAAGGACGCCCTCTGTCACCACTCCTATTCAACATAGTGTTGGAAGTTTTGGCCAGGGCAATCAGGCAAGAGAAAGAAGCAAAGGGTATTCAATTAGAAAAGAGGAAGTCAAATTGTCCCTATTTGCAGATGACATGATTGTATACTTAGAAAACCCCATCGTCTCAGCCCAAAATCTCCTTCAGCTGATAAGCAACTTCAGCAAAGTCTCAGGATACAAAACCAGGGTGCAAAAATCACAAGCATTCCTTTACACCAATAACAGACAGAGAGCCAAATCATGAGTGAACTCCCATTCACAATTGCTACAAAGATAATAAAACACCTAGGAATCCAATGTACATGGGAGGTGAAGGACATCTTCAAGGAGAACTACAAACCACTGCTCAATGAAATAAAATAGGACACAAACAAATGGAAAAACATTCCATGCT
>NW_016803926.1:1201107-1217890 GCF_001698545.2 Rhinopithecus bieti
AAAAAAACTGCTTTAAAGTTCATACGGAACCAAAAAAGAGCCCTCACAGCCAAGACAATCCTAAGCCAAAAGAACAAAGCTGGAGGCGTCACACTACCTGACTTCAAACTATGCTACAAGGCTACAGTAACTGAAAGAGCCTGGTACTGATACCAAAACATATACGTAGACCAATGGAACAGAACAGAGGCCTCAGAAATAACACCACACATCTACAACCATCTGATCTTTGACAAACCTGACAAGAACAAGAAAATGGGAAAGGATTTCCTATTTAATAAATGATACTGGGAAAACTGGCTAGCCATATGTAGAAAGCTGAAACTGAATTTCTTTCTTACACCTTATACAAAAATTAGCTCAATTAAAGACTTAAATGTAAGACCTAATACTATAAAAACCCTAGAAAAAACTTAGGCAATACCATTCAGGACATAGGCATGGGCAAAGACTTCATGACTAAAACACCAAAAGCAATGGCAACAAAAGCCAAAATAGACAAATGGGATCTAATTAAGCTAAAGAGCTTCTACATAGCAAAATAAACTATCATCAGAGTGAACAGGCAACCTACAGAATGGGAAAAAAATTTTGCAATCTACCCATCTGGTTATTAGCCATCTGACAAAGGGCTAATAACCAGAATCTACAAAGAACTTAAACAAATTTACAAGAAAAAAACAACCCCATCAAAAAGTGGACAAAGTATTTGAGCAGACACTTCTCAAAATAAGACATTTCTGCAACCAACAGACACATGAATAAATGCTCATCATCATTGGTCATCAGAGAAATGCAAATCAAAACCATAATGAGATACCATCTCATGCCAATTGGAATGGCGATCACTGAAAAGTCAGGAAACAACAGATGCTGGAGAAGATGTGGAGACATAGGAATGCTTTTACACTTTTGGTGGGAGTATAAATTAACTCAATCTTTGTGGAAGACAGTGTGGCAATTCCTCAAGGATCTAGAACTAGAAATACCATTTGACCCAGCAATCGCATTCCTGGGTATATACCCAAAGGATTATAAGTCATGCTAACATAAAGACACATGCACACGTATGTTTATTGCAGCCACTATTCACAATAGCAAAGACTTGGAACCAACTCAAATGTCCATCAGTGATAGACTGGATTAAGAAAATGTAGCACATATACACCATGGAATACTCTGCAGTTGTAAAAAAAGGATGAGTTCATGTCCTTTGCCAGGACAGGGATGAAGCTGGAAACCATCATTCTCAGTAAACTGTCACAAGGACAGAAAACCAAACACAGCACATTCTCACTCATAGGTGGGAACTGAACAATGAGAACACATGGACACAGGGCAGGGAACATCATGCACTGGGGCCTGTCAGGGGGTGGGCGGTTGGAGGAGGGATAGCATTAGGAGAAATCCCTAATGTAAATGACGAGTTGATTGGGTACAGCAAGCCAACATAGCACATGTATACCTATGTAACAAATCTGCAGGTTGTGCACATGTACTCTAGAACTTAAAATACAATAAAAAATTAAAAAGAAATTAGCAACATATACTTATATCCAAAATATATACAGAAACTAACTCCATTAAGAAAATGGACAAATGAGTTCAGCAGACACTTCACAAACCAAAGTATCACATGATCAATCGGCACCTGACAAAGTGATCAGCATCTTTAGTGACTATGGATTAGTACTGAACCCATTAGAATGGCTTAAAATTTTAATAACTGACCATACCAAGAAATACCAAGGGAGATTTTATTTGCTGTTCTTAATTATGGCACAACCAATTTGGAAAACAGATTGTCAATTTCTTATAACTTTAAA
This sequence comes from Rhinopithecus bieti, assembly GCF_001698545.2. Classification (NCBI taxonomy): domain Eukaryota; kingdom Metazoa; phylum Chordata; class Mammalia; order Primates; family Cercopithecidae; genus Rhinopithecus; species Rhinopithecus bieti. The sequence goes on from NW_016803926.1 coordinate 1,202,934, forward strand.
CATGCCCTTGCTTTTATATCCCAGCTATATCACTCTTAGGTATTTACTTAGGGAAAATGAAAATGTGAATCTACAAAAGACTTTTGCAAAAATGCTCATAGCAGATTTGTTAAAAGAGCCTAAATTTGGATAAAACACAGATGTTCAACAGCAGGTGAACAGATAAATTGTGATATATTCATATAATGAAATATTGTTCAACCTTAGAGGAGAATAAACTATTGTTACACACAGGTTAAAGGAATCTTAAAAAACAGTATATTGAGCAAAAGAAGACAGAACAAAATAAGTATAGGATATGTAATTCCATATATAGTCCATAATAATTATATGTATAATTCTATATTAGGCAGAATTAATTCTAAATGACAGGAAACCTATTAGTGGTTGCCTGGAACTTGAAGAGGTGGGTGACTGCAGAGATACCCAACAGAACATTCTGGAGTAATGGAAATTTTCTGTATTTGAATAGAGTGATAGTGACATGCCTGCATACTTTGGTCATCTCATTGAACTATACTCTTAGCATAGTGCATTTTAGTATATATAAATTATATCCCAATAAGGTTAATTAAATTTCAGTATGTGTGTATCAATTTTTGAAAATATTTCTGAAGCTATTTGTTTTTAATTTATCAAAAAATTAATATGATTGAGAAACAGTTTAATTTTTCAGCATGCAAATAAAATGAATATCTGCATAAAGCAGAGATTAGCTGTCCAATAGCCACTAGTCACAAGTGGCTATCAAGCCCTTGAAATGTGGCTATGCTGGATGGAGATGTACTGTAGATATGAAAATAAACACTACATTTTGAAAACATAGCATGAAAAATGATTTTAAATATCTCAATACTTTATATTGATTGCACATTGAAATATTTTTGATACATTAGGTAAAATAAAATATATTATGCTCAGAATATTCTATGTAATACATGGTCAACATATTATATTCAACTTATTACATGTTTTAAGTATATTATGTCATCTATTTCCTTTAAGATTGCAATTTTATTTTTATTTTTACACATTTAGGGGATACAAGTGCATTTTTTACACAGATCTATTGTGTAGTGAAGTCTGGGCTTTTAGTGTAACTGTAACCTATTATACCCAACACAGTAATAAATAAATATAATGATAATATATTTAAAATATACCCAATAGTATATTATACCCAATATGATGCATATCCAATAATATACCCAATAATAATATAGCCAGTAATAATATAACCAATATAATAATAAATATTCCCAATAAAGGGATGAGTTAATTTCTCTTCCCTTACCCCTCTCCCACCCTTTCACTTTTTGGAGGCTCCACTGTTTATTATTACACTCTGTAGGTCCATGTGTATCTATAATTTAGCTTCCATTTATAAGTGAGAACATACAACATTTGACTTTCTGTTTCTGAGTTACTTCACTTAAGATTACGGCCTTCAGTTCCATCCATGTTGTGGCAAAAGACATGATTTTCTTCTTTTTTTATGACTGAGTAGTATTCCATTGTGTGTATATGCCACTTTTTAAAAATCTGATCATTCCTTGGTGGACTCTTAGGTTGATATCACAACTTTGCTATTGTGAATAATGCTGTGATAAACATACAAGTGAAGGTTTCTTTTTTTATATATATAATAATTTCTTTTCCTTTGGGTAGATACCCAGTAGCAGGATTGCTAAATCAAATGGTAAGTCTATCTTTAGTTGTTTGAGTGATCTCCATACTGCTTTCCATAGAGGTTGTGGAAAACATTTACATTCCAGTCAACAATGTGCAAGTGTTCCCTTTTCTCCACATCTTGGCCAATATCTGTTGTTTTTTTTTTTTTGAATTTTAATGATAGTCCCGAGACTGATGTAAGATGGTATCTCATTGTGTTTTAACTTGTATTTCTCTGATAAAAGTGATATTGAACTTTTTCTCATATGTTTCTTGGCCACTTTTATGCCTTCTTTTGAAAAATGTCTGTTCTCTTCCTTTGCTCACTTTATAATGGAATTATTTGTTGTTGTTGAATTCCTGGTAGATTCTGGATATTAGCCCTTTGTCAGATGTTTATTATGTTTATTGATTTCCATATGTTGAACCAGTCTTGCATCCCAAGGATGAAGCCGACTTGATCGTGGTGGATTCGCTTTTTGATGTGCTGCTGCATTCAGCTTGCCAGTATTTTATTGAGGATTTTCACATTGATGTTCATCAGGGATATTGGTCTAAAATTCTCTTTTAAGTTGTGCCTCTGCCAGGCTTTGCTATCAGGATGATATTGGCCTCATAAAATGAGTTAGGGAGGTTTCCTTCTTTTCTATTAATTGGAATAGTTTCAGAAGGAATGGTACCAGCTCCTCTTTGTACCTCTGGTAGAAGTCGGCTGTTAGTTCATCTGGTCCCAGACTTTTTTGGGTTGTTAGGCTATTAATTATTGCCTCAATTTCAAAACCTGTTGTTGGTCTATTCAGAGATTCAAATTCTTTCTGGTTTAGTCTTGGGAGGATGTATATTTCCAGGAATTTATCCATTTCTTCTAGATGTTCCAGTTTATTTGCATAGAGGTGTTTATAGTATTCTGATTATAGTTTGTATTTCTGTGGAATCAGTGGTGATATCCCCTTTATTAGTTTTTATTGCATCTATTTGAGTCTTCTCTCTTTTCTTCTTTATTAATCTTGCTAGCAGTCTATCTATTTTGTTTATCTTTTCAAAAAACCAGCTCTTGGATTCATTGATTTTTTTTTAAGTGTTTTCTGTGTCTATGTCCTTCAGTTCTGCTCTGATCTTAGCTATTTCTTGCCTTCTGCTAGCTTTTGAATTTGTTTGCTCTTTTAATTGTGATGTTAGGGTGTCCATTTTAGATCTTTCTTGCTTTCTCTTATGGGCCTTTAGAGCTATAAATTTCCCTGTACACACTGCTTTAAATGTGTCCCAGAGATTCTGGTACATTGTGTCTTTGTTCTCATTGGTTTCAAAGAACATCTTTGCATCTGCCTTCATTTTGTTATTTACCCAGTAGCCATTCAGGAGCAGGTTGCTTGGTTTTCATGTAGTTGTGCAATTTTGAGTAAGTTTCTTAATCCTAAGTTCTAACTTGATTGCACTGTGGTCTGAGAGACAGATTATTGTGATTTCTGTTTGTTTACATTTGCTGAGGAGTGTTTTACTTCCAATTATGTGGTCAATTATAGAACAAGTGCAATGTGATGTTGAGAAGAATGTATATTATGTTTATCTGGGGTGGAGAGTTTTGTAAAATTCTATTAGGTCTGCTTGGTTCAGAGTTGAGTTCAAATCCTGGAAATCCTTGTTAACCTTTTGTCTCGTTGATCTTTCTAATATTGACAGTGGGGTGTTAAAATCTCCTATTATTATTGTGTGGGAGTCCAAGTCTCTTTGTAGGTCTCTAAGAACTTGCTTTATGAATCTGTGTGCTCCTTTATTGAGTGCATATATATTTAGGATAGTTAGCTCTTCTTGTTGAATTGATCCCTATACCATTATGTAATGGCCTTCTTTGTCTCTTTTGAACTTGGTTGGTTTAAAGTCTGTTTTATCAGAGACTAGGATTGCAATCCTTGCTTTATTTTTCTTTCCATTTGCTTGGTAGATCTTCCTCCATCCCTTTATGTTGAGCCTATGTGTGTCTCTACCCATGAGATAGGTCTTCTGAATACAGCACACTGATGGGTCTTGACTCTTTATCCAATTTGCCAGTCTGTGTCTTTAATTGGAACATTTAGCCCATTTACATTTGAAGTTAATATTGTTATGTGTGAATTTGATCCTGTCATTATGATGTTAGCTGGTTATTTTGTCCATTAATTTATGCTGTTTCTTCATAGCATTGATGGTCTTTACACTTTGGCATGTTTTTACAGTGGCTGGTACTTGTTATTCCTTTCCATGTTTAGTGTTTCCTTCAAGAACTCTTGTATGGCAGGCCTGATGGTGACAAAAATCTCTCAGCATTTGCTTGTCTGTAAAGGATTTATTTCTCCTTCATTTATGAAGCTTGGTTTGGCTGGATATGAAATTCTGAGTTGAAAATTCTTTTTGTTAAGAATGTTGAATATTGGCCCCCACTCTCTTCAGGCTTTTAGGGTTTCTACCAAGAGATCCTCTGTTAGTCTGATGGGCTTCCCTTTCTGGGTAACCCGATTTTGCTTCCTGGCTGCCCTTAACATTTTTTCCTCCATTTCAACCTTGGTGAATCTGAAAATTACGTGTTTTGGGGTTTCCTTTCCTGAGGAGTATCTTTGTGTTGTTCTCTGTATTTCTTGAATTTGAATGTTGGCCTGTCTTTCAACATTGGGGAAGTTCTCCTGGATAATATCTTGAAGAGTGTTTTCTAAGTAGGTTTCATTCCTCCCATCACTTTCAGGTATATCAATCAAATGTAGATATGGTCTTTTCACATAGTCCCATGTTTCTTGAAGGCTTTGCTTGTTTCTTTTTACTGTATTTTCTCTAATTTTGTTTCCTCACTTTATTTCATTAATTCGATCTTCAATCATTGATCTCCTTTCTTCCGCTTGATTGAATCAGCTATTGAAGCTTGTACCTGCGTCACAAAGTTCTCGTGCCATGGTTTTCAGCTCCATTAGGTCATTTAAGGTCTTCTCCACACTGTTTATTCTAGGTATTCATCTAACCTTTCTTCAAGGATTTTAGCTTGCTTGTGATGGGTTAGAACATGTTCCTTTAGCTCGGAGAAGTTTGTTATTACCGACTTTCTGAAGTCTACTTCTTTGAACTCATCAAAGTCATTCTCTGTTCAGTTTTGTTCTGTTGCGGGTGAGGAGTTGCGATCCTTTGGAGGAGAAGAGGCGCTCTGTTTTTTGGAATTTTCAGCTTTTCTGCTCTGGTTTCTCCCCATCTTTTTGGTTTTATCTACCTTTGGTCTTTGATGTTAGTGACCTACAGATGGGGTTTTGGTGTGGATATCCTTTTGTTGATTTTATGCTATTGCTTTCTGTTTGTTAGTTTTCCTTGTAACAGTCAGGCCTCTCAGCTGAAGGTCTGTTGGAGTTTGTTGGAGGCCCACTCCAGACCCTGTTTGCCTGGGTATCACTAGTGGAGGCTGCAGGACAGCAAATATTGCAAAATAGCAAATATTGCTGCCTGATCCTTCCTTTGGAAGCTTCATCCCAGAGGGGCACCTGCCTGTATGAGGTGTCTGTTGGTCCCTATTGGGAGGTGCCTCCCAGTTAGGATACACGGGGATCAGGGACCCACCTGAGGAGGCAGTCTGTCCATTCTCAGAGCTCAAACACCATGCTGGGGAAACCACTGCTGTCTTCAGAGCTGTCAGACAGAGATGTTTGTCCGCTGCCTTTTGTTCAGCTATGCCCTGCCCACAGAGGTAGAGCCTTTAGAGGCAGTAGGCCTTGCTGAGTTGCAGTGGGCTCCACCCATTTAGAGCTTCCCAGCCACTTTGTTTACCTACAAAGCCTCAGCCATGGCAGACACCCCTCCCCCTGCCAGGGTGCAACCTTGCAGGTGGATCTCAGACTGATGTGCTAGCAGTGAGCAAGGTTCCATGGGTGTGGGACCTGCTGAGCCAGGAACAGGAAGGTATCTCTTTGTCTGTCAGTTGCTCAGACCATCAAAAAGCACAGTATTTCATCAGGAGTGTACCGTGTTTCCAAGTACAGTCTGTCATGACTTTTCTTGGCTAGGAAAGGGAAACCCCCTGACCCCTTGCGCTTCTCGGTGAGGTGATGCCCCATCCTGCTTTGGCTTGCTGTCTGTGGGCTGCACCCATTGTCCAAACAGTCCCAGTGAGAAGAACCAGGTATCTCTTTTGGAAATGCAGAAATCACCCATCTTCTGCATCCATCTAGCTGGGAGCTTCAGACTGAAGGTATTCCTACTAGGCTAGGAAGCGCTCCCTTGCTTATATTTTCTTCCACTTTGTAATTTATCTTTTTCAAGTATGTGATAATGACTGGTGTCTTTCAAGACTAAAATATTTCAAGTTTGATGAAGCTTATGACTTTTTCCATGGTTTGCGTTTTTTGCATCCTAGGAAATCTTTTTCTATGCTTCAAAACAAAAGATTTTCTTCTATATTTTCTTGAATACATTTCTTTTTTTCCAAATGGATATTCATTTATTTTAGAGACATCTTTCAAAAGAATATCTATTCTGTATTCTACATTTTAATACCTTTATTGAAAATCAGTTGAGCATATATGAGGTAGCATATTTCTTTGTTTTCTACTCTGTTCTAATCACATGCATGTCTATCCCTACACAAATGCATGTCTATACCACACTTTCTTGATTACTATTTTTTCTTTTTCTTAAAATTTATCAGTATAAATACTACACTTTTATTTGCCTTTTTCAAAATTATTTTGACTATTTTGAACTATTTGTATTTTAATACACCCTAAGTTATTTCTACTTTCAATGACTATTTTCTACTTTATGAATTTTGTTCATACATAGTGCAATGGAGAAATGTATAGGAGAAACAATAGGCAATAAATCTGGCTTTTTCTTGGATAGATAAAACGTATCCAGTCATCATAACCAATACGTGTTCTAAGTTTAGCTATGCTGTAATTAGTATACATTCAAAACTTTCCAAATAAATGCTTCAAATAATTCTACCCAGTTATTTGCCATTAATTAATCTATCTCATATACTGAATTATATTTTAAATATTCAGCCTGAAATACCTGAAACTATTAGATTGAAAATTAAATTTATTCAAAATGCTTATAAGCACAGGCTTTTAGCACTTAAAAAAAGTTAAGAAACCTGTAAAACTCCCAAACCAAAAAATATAGTTTAAAAATCCATTTGTTCATTTAGACAGCTAAAACTCATGAAGCATACACAAGTAACTCAGATTTTTACAAAAATCTAATTTTTTTCAATTACATCTAGTTTTGCTTATTAAAGTAATCTAGAAATCATTTTACTTGTCTACCTAAAGACCAAGGGGCATAATTATAAAAGTAACATTCACTTTATTTCCATTAGGAAAAGACTGTCTTAAGTAAAATGAAATAGGGATCTTTTTCAAGGAACGTATAATAGGAAAAATATGTAATACATGACACAATACCAAAAGCATTAAATTTTAAAGACTAAAAGGTTAACAAAACTGGATAATGAAATAAAAATAAGTAAAAATATATATTAACTAGAGACCATTTCATGTTTGTCTCTTTAGTAGAAAATAAGTGTTCCAAAATATGATTAAGCATAATAATTTCTTGTCTGAATATTGGAATTATTTATTTCCAAAATATTTTGTTTTATTTTATTTTTTGACTACACTCAGACACTTTTATTCATGTTTTAATGATACTTACCTCTCCTTTGCTCTTTCCTTTTCTCTTCCTTAATGAAATGCACTTTAGAGAATGCATGTAGTCACTGAAAAGTATTAATTTGATGAAACTAAACAAAAGATAGATAAATAATTTGTGTTAGGTAGTTTCTAAGATGGCTGTCAGTGACCACCTCCTCAAGATATTTATTCTCATTTGTAATCCCTTGAGCATGGGCTTATCTAATGACTTGCTTTTGACAAATAGAGTATAATAAAATTGGTGGGATTTTACCTTTGACATTAGGTTTCAAAAAGCATCCTGGTTACAGGCAATTTTTTGTCTTGGGCACTTTCTCTTGTTCTCTTTNCCAAATAAATGCTTCAAATAATTCTACCCAGTTATTTGCCATTAATTAATCTATCTCATATACTGAATTATATTTTAAATATTCAGCCTGAAATACCTGAAACTATTAGATTGAAAATTAAATTTATTCAAAATGCTTATAAGCACAGGCTTTTAGCACTTAAAAAAAGTTAAGAAACCTGTAAAACTCCCAAACCAAAAAATATAGTTTAAAAATCCATTTGTTCATTTAGACAGCTAAAACTCATGAAGCATACACAAGTAACTCAGATTTTTACAAAAATCTAATTTTTTTCAATTACATCTAGTTTTGCTTATTAAAGTAATCTAGAAATCATTTTACTTGTCTACCTAAAGACCAAGGGGCATAATTATAAAAGTAACATTCACTTTATTTCCATTAGGAAAAGACTGTCTTAAGTAAAATGAAATAGGGATCTTTTTCAAGGAACGTATAATAGGAAAAATATGTAATACATGACACAATACCAAAAGCATTAAATTTTAAAGACTAAAAGGTTAACAAAACTGGATAATGAAATAAAAAATAAGTAAAAATATATATTAACTAGAGACCATTTCATGTTTGTCTCTTTAGTAGAAAATAAGTGTTCCAAAATATGATTAAGCATAATAATTTCTTGTCTGAATATTGGAATTATTTATTTCCAAAATATTTTGTCTTATTTTATTTTTTGACTACACTCACTTTTATTCATGTTTTAATGATACTTACCTCTCCTTTGCTCTTTCCTTTTCTCTTCCTTAATGAAATGCACTTTAGAGAATGCATGTAGTCACTGAAAAGTATTAATTTGATGAAACTAAACAAAAGATAGATAAATAATTTGTGTTAGGTAGTTTCTAAGATGGCTGTCAGTGACCACCTCCTCAAGATATTTATTCTCATTTGTAATCCCTTGAGCATGGGCTTATCTAATGACTTGCTTTTGACAAATAGAGTATAATAAAATTGGTGGGATTTTACCTTTGACATTAGGTTTCAAAAAGCATCCTGGTTACAGGCAATTTTTTGTCTTGGGCACTTTCTCTTGTTCTCTTTCACTTGTTGTAGAAAGCCAGCTACCATGTGGAAAGCTGCCTTTTGGAGATCCCCAATGGCAAAGTGTGATGTCTTCAACCATCATCCAGTAGGGACCTAAGTCTGTCAATAGTCACATAAAGAGATTGGAAATGTATCCTCCCCCAAGAGTCTTAGATGAAGGTAGTAGTCCTAGCCTACAAATGGATTGTAGTTTGTGAAATACCCTGAGCCTGTGTGCTGGTTAAGCCATGCCAAATTCTGGGGTAATTTTTTACAAAATGTAGTAGGTCAGAGAGTGATCCCTTAAAGGATATGTCCACCAGGAATCTCAGAATGTTACTTCATTTGGAATAAGATCTTTGCAGGTATAATTAGGGTAAGAATCTTAAAATGAAATTATCTTAGATTATGTTGGGTCATAAATCCAATAACAGATTTCTTTATAATAAGAAAGGAAGACACATAAACACACAAAGATGAAGAGGATGTAAAGATGGAGGCAGAGATTTGAGTGATGTGTCTACCAGCAAAGGAAACCCAAGAATTGCCTGCAACCAGAAACTGGAAGAGAGGCATGAAACAGATTTTCTTCAGAGCTTCCAAAAGGTGCAGATGCCTTGATTTTGCAGTTCTGGCCTCCAAAACTAACAGAGGATACATTTCTGTTGTTTTAAGTCAAGTTTGTGGCAATTTGTTACAGCAGTCCTGGGAAAGTAATGCAGCAGTAGATAAATGGCACATACATTAGAAAAAGGAATGAGATATGGAGCATGTAATTGTCATAATTTTACTGTAGTATGTTACTTATAAATTATGAACATGAACAAGACACATAGAAGATAAAATTGATACAATAATTAAGTGAAAGTCACTAACTTGTAATAATGACAGGAAATTGCTACATGCTTTGTTTTAAGCTTATTTAAAAGGATTTTATCATTAATATAGTATCTTAGTATCTATGCAGAGCCCAACTGTAACTTAATAGTGTGCTAAACAAAGTATATTTTTGTATTTGTGCATACACATATGGAAACACAGGCAGGCACACATGTATATGTATATACACATATATAGGTGTATATATACACCTATATATGTGTTTATGTACATGAAAATAGAGAGAGAAAATTTTAAATTTACTGAGTAAATGTGAAGTTTGAGTCCAATAAAATTCTTTGACTTATGTTAACATTCACTGTTCAGCAATATTTTGTTATTGCTTTTGTTGCTGTACAATCATCATTTTTTTTCTTTCTACTGTCTGCACTCAATTTTAGGCATGAGAAGCCTGGGAATTGAATATATTAGACTCTTGTTTAAGGGTTATGGATATGATTACTTCCTGTGAAATGCAGTAACTCAAAACTTGGAAGGTAGAAAATTAGTCAGAAGCCATGATCTTATGTGTCTAAGAACAGCAGCTAAAATATGACATTGCAAAAAGGGGCTTTGCAGTGACCTTCACATTTCCCTGCCATCACATGAAGCCTGTAGATGAATTGTGACGTTGGTAGTGGTTTTGCACAGATTTTTGAGTTGCATGTAAATAGCAACATTTAGACTATCAAGAACATGGCAGAGACATCAATTCCAAGCTACTTTCATTATCACCAATTTCTGTTCCTTTAGCCTGCCTCCAGTACTAAACCCTCTTCTATTTGAAATATCTTGGATGTTCGCATTATCTTTGACAGTCTATGTTTGGTAAAACAGTTAAATAGAAGTTGAATTTAGAGCAAATCTTAAAAATAACATAAGAATAAAATATTTGAAATAAAATATTATTAAAATAAAATAAAATGAAATAAAATCATAAAAAATATTACAATTTATTTTAATAGAGGTTTCATGTATAATGATGCAGCAAGATAAAAGTTTGGAGAAAATAACTATATGATTCTAGCTTTCTTTATTCTAAGAAAAAATAAAAGAAATAATGTAAAAGTGTAGACATGGATTGTCTGCATTTTTTTTCCCATTTCTTAACAAAGTCTACATAAGGTCAACCAGTAATTTAAGAAATAAAGCTATCTTATGTGGGGCTCCCCAGAAGCAGTACCTGACATAAAATCATGACTGCAAGTGTATTTGGGAGGTAAGGACAGGAAGAACTGTGAGACAATGACAATGTGAAATGAAGAAGGGAGAAAAACAAAGAAAATGTGTATTAGTTACTGGGTTGCCACAGCGGAAAACTAGGACTTAATCTTTCTAGGGCCCCACTGAAAGAGTATCTAGAACTAAAATTAGAAATAAAATTAATCTTAGTATTTTAAGATTTTTATGAATAACAGATCCTATGTCCCCTGCTATGATACTCCTAAAACAACAAATTAGTCAGAGTTTAGATGTGGGTTTAATTAATCCTATCTTCTTAATAAAATATTTATTTTTAATATGTAGACAATGGGAAGCCACAAGTGAGACTTCACTGAGTCAAGTAAAGGTTGATAAATGCTGTAACCTAATTTCCACACCAAGATAGTTGTTTTAGGTATTTTGTGCAAAACATAAAATTAATATTCATTGAGGTTCAATATTTAAAGATAAGTACCAATGAAAAGTTATCAAGAATTAGATTTTGGAATATATGAAAATTATTATTAAAATAAATTTACTAGCACACGATTCCCCTAGAGAACATATGGAGAAAATGGAACAAGGTGCAGTTTCAAAGCCACTGCTAAACTGAAAATGCCCTAAAAAGTACACATTTGATGCTATCAACATAAAGTAAAGGTATTTATTTCTAAACTAATTGAAAGTCCCTCGTGTTTCTAACATTCACTTTTTTTTTTATTTGAAGGAACTTTAAAAGTAGCATATGAAATATGCTATCAGTAGGAAATGTGGGCTCTAAAATGTTGAGGAGCATTAGTACAGCCACGATGATTTCATGGTGGAAAAAAAAATAAAAATAAAAAACAGGAAGAGCCTAGCATGGAAAGCAGGATAGCTCATCTGGATACCAGGTTTGGGGATGAATGTGAGTTTAAGGCTGTTTCTACTAATCACTTCCATCACACAGTCATTCAAGTCAGACAACTGATTTCACTGACTTTTTGACCTTATTAACATGATGCTTGACCAAACTGATTTAACAATTCAGTTGAAATGGCAGGATGACAAACAGTCTTAGGCTCTGCAAATGCTACCTATAATTTCAAGTCAATCGACAGCATTCAGTGTGTGCAGAGCATGTGTATAATGCAATAATTGTTTTAAACTTTTCCTCCTCTCCTAAACCTGCTAATCCTGCTCTCCTCACTTTACTCTCAAGAGATGGATTTGATTCCCACTTCAAAGAGAAAACAAACAAACAAACAAACAAAATCTATTATGACAAGCTATTCACACAAATCTTAACTGCTAGTTATGGTATATTTTGATAAATATTTCTGACTTTCAGAAACCTCAATATGCTTATACCCTGATAACCATAGTTTTATTGTTATTGTTGTCATTGCTTTCATTTTAAACATGGAATGTGAATTTCACTCAGCAGAGCATTCTTTCGAGGAAAAATAGTATGGCATCTCCAAGATCACTCCACTAGAATATATTTTTTTCTTTTCCAAATCCTATTCCTTTGTGGACAATATTTCTTTTTTCTCAATTAAACATTTCTCCAGTACTTCTTAAACCTCTGACATAGAAATTTTATGACTATGGAATGGCTCAACTGGTTTAACTAAAACCAGTTTTATTCTAATTTTTAACCAAAAAAAAAAGTAGAAAACAACATTAAAAAAAAAGAATCCTTTTGTAATTCCCTTATGTTAGTTTTCTTAGCATATGTCTTAGCATCTATATAAGGAACAAGATTACAAATGTAACAAGAGCTGTCACGTATAAAACTTCTAAAACGCTGACTTGTAGTCCAAAGATTCTTGTTTCATCACAGAGTTAAAGTAGGCTACAACTCCTAGTTGCTTTATAGAATACATTGTTAACTAATTCCACATTTGTGTGATTTCAGTATAATTTGGATTCTTTCAGAGGAGTATTTTTTTTTTCTTATTCTTGGTAGAAAAGAATATGCAGGGAGGACTATTTGAATATAATGTTGGATAGTGTAGTAGGATGTTTACAATCTGTAATCTTAAAAACAAAATTATAGCTGCATGCACAGCTTCTTTGTAGTGGGAAATGTCAGCCAATTCTTGGATAAAAGGAACAATGGAGTTCATCAGATCTTCCTAACAACACAAAATGGCATGGCCTGTTCTACCAAATTCTTTCTCTAAAATTCACTTAGCCAATCAAAGATATTTGTTTTGCAATTGAAATGCTCATACCTTAATAAGAATAGCTCATGACTAGCATGAAAGTAAATACTCATAAAAATGTCCATTGCCTATATATTTGAATAAATCATACTATTCACTTAATGGAGAGAAAATAGTTCTGTCCGTGATTTCATCTCTTCTTTGTGTGTATTTCAGAAAGTGAAAAAAAGTAGTAACAGTAGAATGATTCACTAAATACCGAATTGAAAAAAAAAAGAAAAAAAACTTCAATAAAACAAAACATAAAAACATAAACAAGATAGTAAATTTGTCTTAAATAATGTTGAGTTATATTCCACTCTTTGCATCTTAAAGGACATTAATGAAGTTTATCTATTAATATTGACAAGGAAAATAAATTCCTGTTGCCTCATTTTCTCTCAAGCACAAGCAGTTATCTTTTTTTCCTGACTACTAAAGGAAGGGGTGGCAGTGTTACTAGTAACCTCCTGCCAGCGACATAGTAACAAGCCTAGAAGTAGTACTTGAGCAAATATTTGGCTCTACATCTGCCCATTATTCTTTGGAAATTAATAAACTTTCTTCTCTCATTTCTTATTTGTAAATAAAGAATAAAAATATCCAACTCTCTGATTCAAAACTACAGCAAAATATATGTGAAAATCTTTATCAAAAAATAAAAAACATCAAAGTCATGTAAGATAATGTTAACAATTTACTTTTTAATGAAGGTACGAAAAGGTTGATCTCAAAACATACCTTGACACTGGGTTTAACATGCCTATTTCCAGTTTCTTTATTTGTTACTGTTCAGTGCTTTTTCAGGGTTTGTAACCCAACAATTACACCAACAATGCCATTGCATGTAGAGTTGAGAAATTTTCCTCTCATGCATTAATAAATTGTTTTCTTCAGTACGAAGGGAAGCAAATATTAGGGAAAACTAGTCAGTATTTCTTAATATTTGTCATTTGTGGGCCACATTCATTTCACTTACACAATATGTATTTTCTTATAAAGGAGAATAAAGACTTTTGTTTAAGGAAAGAAGGCATTCATTTGTAATTACATATAAAATTCTAGCAGTCAGAGACACCCAAGTTAGAATTATGTCTCTGACTCTTACTGACTTTAGCAATGAGGCAATTACTTAACTCCCGACTCAGTTAATTAAGTTATAAAATAATAATGGTAATATTTGTCATGCAAATTTGTGAAGATAATTATAAAATGCATATAAAAGTTTGGGATAAGGACGAACAGGCAGAAAGCATGTGAAACTGACAACTATTAGTATTATAATGTGGTTTCCAATATTTCACAACTACTCTATCAACCTTAGTAAATTTAGGTAATCACTATAAACTTTAATTCTCTAGTATAAAATGAATTATTAAATAAGGTAAATGTTGGATGGCCACTTCTAGTTTCATGAATGCTACAATCCACATCAAACCACAAGAAACCATTTTACAATGACCACCCATTTCAATTAAATAAGAGGATTTGTTTCCATTTAACGTATGAAGCAGACTCCCTAGAAAAGTTCATCACTTATCTCCGTTCATATAGAGCAGAGGTAGGCAAACATTTTATGTAAAGGGTAAGAGAGTGAACATTTTAGCCTTTATGAGTCATATAGATTCTGTAGCAATTTTCAATCGTGTTGTAGTACAAAAGCAGCAATAGACAGCATGCAAACAAGTGAGCATAGCTGTGTTCTAATAAAATTTTATTTATGGACACTAAATTGAATGTTGCATAACTTTAATGTGTCATGAAATATTCTTATGATTTTCTTCAAGGCCTTAAAATGCAAAAAACATTCTTAGATCATTGGCCATACAAAACAGCTGATGGGCTGTTTTTTGCCTGTAGACTTTAGTTTACTGACCCTCCATAGATCAGTTTTTTAGTTGGAACTAAGCCCTAAGTTTTAAAAAAGAGTGGCTCTTTGTCTATTTAAAAAAAAAAAAAAAAAAAAAAAAAAAAAAAAA
>NW_016803926.1:1220371-1233136 GCF_001698545.2 Rhinopithecus bieti
AAAAAAAAAAAAAAAAAAAAAAAAAAAAAAACATCAAATTTCACTGAATGCATTTTTTAATATTTTTTCAAATTAATTTACTTTTTTAAAAAGAATTTAAATCAGAACCTCACTCTCTCACCCAGGCTGGAGTGCAGTAGTGCTATCTCTGCTCACTGCAACCTTCGCCTCCCAGGTTCAAGAAATTCTTGTTCCTCAGCCTGCCTAATAGCTGGGATTACAGGCGTGTGCCATCATGCTCAGGTACTTTTTTTGTATTTTTAGTAGAGATGAGGTTTTGCTATGTTGTCCAGGCTGGTCATGAACTCCTGGCCTCAAGGGATCCACCTGCCTGGGCCTCCAAAAGTGTTAGGATTACAGGCATGAGCCACCATGCCCAGCCTGTATTTTCAAAAATATATGCGTATCTCAGGTGTGTTTATTTTTAAGTTATATTATCATTGCTTACTTGGTAGATAAAATACTAAAAGTCTTTTGAAAATTTGTATTTTGCTAAAATTTTAAAACATCAATAATTCATTTTCATAAGGGTTAGAGCTCTTTTCAGAATGACAAAGTTAAAAAATGTGGAAACAGTATTTTATTGCCTCTCTCTCTCTCTCTAGATACATATATTTGGCTTAATTCTGATGATAATTGTGGTGTCCGTTTCAGTATGCAGTGATACATCATTACACATTGAAACAGTGTTAATATATGCCAAAACTGCAGCAGTACCAAAATATTTGCAGACCTTGGGAAACCAGCACAAACTACTTTTTTTGAAAGATGCATGAAGAGAAAAACAAACTTCCTGATGACAGTGGTTAGCAAATTGTTTTCCAAAACAAAGAGAAACAGAGTGATGTAATTTTTCAAATACAGAAGTAGAATTCAATACAAATTAGTGACTAGGGGTATGAAGACACATGGCAGTATTTTTTTGCCAGTAGCATATTTACCTTGACATGCTTAATTTATGAAGAAGGAAAGCCTTCAGAAGGTATTTATAAATTAATGGATCACATCCTTTACTTTCCAACATGGTTTTATGGCTGTTGCCTTTCTAAAACTTTTATATGTAGGAGAAGTAAAAGGAAAACCCAAACTGGGAGAATGTTCTTTGTTCTACTGGGAAACAGTGTTAATATCATCTGCAAAGCAGGATAGTGACCACAGTCAGAATTTAGCCCTTCTAGTTGCATCTTTCTTTTGTTGTTTGTTTAGACCAGTTATATGTTCTCACATCTTTGATGGGAAATCAAATTAAATTCATGACTTTGAGAAACAATTTTCAGTTATTGTCACCCAGGTATTGTCATACTGAAACCTATAGTTTGTGGCACAGACTGGCTAAATTCCATCTTGATTGTACCAGAAAATGTGCTATCTTTAATTATTCCTTAGGAAAAGATTCTGTCTTGGACAGCTATTGTAACAGAGTACTGGCATAGCTTTTCAACAAGTGAGTATTATTTTTGGCTGCTTCTACCTAACCCAAGAATTTGACATACAAAATAATTAAATAAAGTTTAAACAAATTTATTGCTTAAAGGAGCTAAACGTGAATGACTATCTCCTGATTATTTTGGGGTATTCTGTTTCTTCCTTTGTATTGGGTAAAAATGGTATATTTTTACACCGTTCTTAAATCAACTGTTGCAAAAAATTGATCACTTTGTCATTGGATTTGTAGAATATTACCACCATATGGGAGAAATATATAACTGTAAATGATATTTTTTTAACACATACCATTCTATTCATTTAACTTTTTTGGTATGTGAGATGAGAAGAAAAGAAAAGGCAAAGATCTTCAGTCCTCAATTCTAAAACCCTCATCCACTTTTGATGTGACCAAACTTAGATTTTTATGTTGGGGGTAAAATGCTATGTAAAGTAGTGTAACATGATACAAAAGTGTCAGAGAACCTGCAGAACCTCTGAGAAGCTGATGTGCACCATTGCTACATGGAGATTACAAGATCTATAGCTGGATGCAAGATATTGTATGCACATCCTGGAACTATTGATTTATGGAATTTTGACTTTGTGGATGCAGGACTGAAGGTCTTCTATAATCTACAAAGAAAAAGATTAGCATGAGGTGAAAGGGTGGAAACTGGGAGAAAATGCCAAACACGTTAAGAATCTGCACAGCAAAATAAACTATCATTAGAGTGAACAGGTAACCTACAGAATGGGATAAAAATTTTGCAATATATCCATCTGACAAAGGGGCTAATATCAGGAATCCACAAAGAGCTTAAACAAATTTACCAGAAAAAAAAAAAAAAAAACATCAAATAGTGGGCCAAGGATATGAACAGACACTTCTCAAAAGAAGACGTTTATGCAACCACCAAACATATAAAGAAAAGCTCATCATCACTGATCATTAGAGAAATTCAAATCAAAACCACAATGACATACCATCTCATTAAAAAGTCAGGAAACAACAGATGCTGGAGAGGATGTGGGGACATTTACATGGTTGGTGGGACTGTAAATTAATTCAACCATTGTGGAAGACAGTGTGGTGATTCCTCAAGGATCTAGAACTAGAAATACCATTTGATCCAGCAATCCCATTACTGGATATATACCCAAAGGACTATAAATCATGCTACTATACAGACACATGCACATGTATGTTTATTGCAGCACTGTTCACAATAGCAAAGATTTGAAAAAAACCCAAATGCCCATCAATGATAGACTAGATAAAGAAAATGTGGCAAATATACACCATGGAATACTATGCAGTTGTAAAAAAGGATGAGTTCATGTCCTTTGCAGGGCCATGGATGAAGCTGGAAATCATCATTCTCAGCAAACTAACACAAGAACAGAAAAGCAAACACTGCATGTTCTCAATCATAAGTGGGAGTTGAACAATGAGAGCACATGGACACAGGGAGGGGAACATCACACACTGTGGCCTGTCGTCGTGTTGCATTAGGAGAAATACCTAATGTAGATGATGGGTTGATGGGTACAGTAAATCACTATGGCATGTGTATACCTATGTAACAAACCTGCACATTCTGCACATGTCACCCAGAACTTACAGTAAAATATATATATATATATATATATAGAGAGAGAGAGAGAGAGAGAGAGAGAGAGAGAGAGAANGTTTATTGCAGCACTGTTCACAATAGCAAAGATTTGAAAAAAACCCAAATGCCCATCAATGATAGACTAGATAAAGAAAATGTGGCAAATATACACCATGGAATACTATGCAGTTGTAAAAAAGGATGAGTTCATGTCCTTTGCAGGGCCATGGATGAAGCTGGAAATCATCATTCTCAGCAAACTAACACAAGAACAGAAAAGCAAACACTGCATGTTCTCAATCATAAGTGGGAGTTGAACAATGAGAGCACATGGACACAGGGAGGGGAACATCACACACTGTGGCCTGTCGTCGTGTTGCATTAGGAGAAATACCTAATGTAGATGATGGGTTGATGGGTACAGTAAATCACTATGGCATGTGTATACCTATGTAACAAACCTGCACATTCTGCACATGTCTCACAGAACTCACAGAAAATATATATATATATATATATATGGAGAGAGAGAGAGAGAGAGAGAATGATAAAAGAAAGAGCCAGTAGTGGGAGTCTACCGTTTTCAAGGAAAGGACACAACAGTAGAAGTCAAGGTATGTGGTAGAAGAAATTTTACATTGTGACTGCCTTCCACTGGAAAATATGACTCAATATCAGACCCTTTGTCAACTTGAATACTCTGACTACCTCAGGAAAATAATATCTTCAAGAAGACAGAATGTAGGAAGTTCTCTTCTCTATGGATTAAGGTAAGTAAATAATAGAAGGAAGAAAAAAAAATATTGCCCCACCACAGGGAAAAACCTTTTTTCATTCATTTATTGATTCATTCACTTATTCTTTTTGAAAAAGTTTGCTTACTTGGTCTTGTAAATCTTTACTGAAAACTACTATTTTAGAATAAACGTGTCATTATGACTATAAAAATACCCATCACTTGGCATTGCTGAAACATAAAACAAATCATAAGAGAGGAAGGGGATCTAATATACATAAGAATCTAGTACCATTGGGAAGGAAAGAAACAAGTCTATACCTGATAATTGGGAGTTAAAGTTAGAAGACATGTATGAATGGGCAAATTGGCTCAGAGCATTATACTGCAAGAGCAAAAGTACTGATGCTATGTGGTGTCTAGGCTACTGAACTAGTATCAAGGAGACGAGTACAGGTTCTGTGGAAGACAACTATTATCTGCCTTGCAAGAGGCTGATGTCAGAAGCTTTCCCAGAAGGCCTAGTGGATTGCTAGAGTTCTCAAAATAAAGTCTGAGCATAAGTATATGTCTTTGTCAGTTCATGGTGCTATAACAAATTACCACAGACTGGGTGGCTTAAACAATAAAAATTTATCACAGTTCTGGAACCTAAAAGTCCGTGATAAAGGTGTCAACAGATACATGTCTGGTGAGAGTCAGCTTCCTGATGTGCCAATGCCTCCCTGACTTCAACTCACATGTTGGAGAGCAAAAAAAGAGGATGTTTTCCTGTCACTTCCTATTAGGGTGCTAATCACAGTGATGTGGGCTCCACCCTTATGACCTAATGATCTCCCAAAGGCTCTATCTCCTAATATCATCATATTGAAGGTTAGAATTTATTTCAATATATGAATTTGGGAGGATATCAACATTCATTTTGTAATAGGTATAGACTGACAACTGAAGCCAGCTTGAGGAAAGTTAATTGTGCTTGACCTAAGAGGGACTAAGATCCCTTTCCTGCATAGGATTATGGCAGTTTGTACTAGATCCTACTCCAAGAAAATATTATGAAGTTGATTGTCATTGTTTGTTCTGTGGAGGACTGGAGTTCAACAAAGCCACTGTGTAACACCAAAGAGTAAAGACAAAAAAGAGAAGTTTAGTGGTATTTATTCTTAGATGAACTCTTACTAGTTTAAGTGTGAAAGTCACTCAGACCACCATTATGGATTGCATAAGCTTCTTTAGTTTTAAGAAATCTGAAGAGCATACCAAGAGTTAGATACTGGGATTCATCCCAGTTTGAAATGTCAAACATTTATTTTATTTTACTTGAAAACTAAAATAGATATGTGGAACTTGTGTTCTAAATTTTTGTATCCAGTCATATTTTCTGTAGTATGGTATATGCTGAATACTTATTAAAGTCCATTAATCCTTATATATGATCTATAAGAAGAGAAGTGTTTCTTTTTTGGAAAATGTTTAGTTGTGGATCTGATGAAATAAACAATAATTGTAGTATTGGAGTGGATTCTAGATTTTTTTTTTTTTTCATCTTATGAATTCCAAGTTTGGAACTAGAGCAAGGTGAGTGAGATAGCTGCTTCAGGTTGGAAAAATCAAGGAGGTACAAATAACCACATAATCAATATAAACATATTTACTGCAATATTTTAATGTAAAATGTAGAATACAAAATAGAACATCTTAAAATAAAGACAGGATTTGATCCTATACTTATACAAATCTTCCTCACTTACCTCATTCTAATCCTGGTGTTTGTTCCAAGAAAACTTTATTTACAACAAATTAATCCATGTGCCGTGATTTGCCGAGGGTTTTTTTAAATAGTGAATGAAAATATTATAGATAGATAGATGGATAGATAGATAGATAGATAGATAGATAGATAGATAGATAGATAGACAGATAGATAGATAGATAGACTACTGTGTTTCAGTGCTCTGTTAAATGTTGCCTTCAAAAGAAAATGCATTACTGGCCTCAGCCTATTCCCTACCTACTCCGGAAAATATCAGATTTGGAAAAATAAAATAATTTAAAAAAAAGAATAGGGAAACAAAAGAAAGCCAAATAAGTAAAATCTGAAAGTGGGGAATAAAAAGAGAAAGAAGATAAAATGTGGTAAGAATTTAAACATGAACTATTTTTTAATCTAGTAAAACAATGTAAAATAAAATCACCCAAGGATATGAATATTTTAAAAGGAAAGAATAGGGGAAATATATCCTCAACTGGAACTAATATAATAGGGAATTCTCTTGCATTCCTAGCAAATACCTCTGAGTTCAGGTAATATTCTGCTGTGAAATTCTGAATACTGAAGATTCTTGAATGCCTGGAAGTTGGGGTTGGGGGGTAAAAGAGAAGTAAACCAACTCCTGCTTTATTTTTTTCCTAAAGCTCTTCATGAAAAGTAGCTTTTTCTTCTTCAGAAATACTAATAACTTGACAATTCAGACTCTTCCATATCCATCTTCCTCAAACATTTAAAATTTAAAATTCTGAACTGGGTAAAATCCTAGAGAAGGTTAATATCTACACTTTCTCTTAGCACTGCTAAATAGAAAATAAAAAGAGGTTGAGATTTTTGAAGTGGAATTGTGGTAACTGCTACTCTTAAGTCATGTGTTCGGTATTATCTTGTAGCAGGTCAAGACAATGGGTTCTGTAACAAGACTACCATCACTTAAATCTCTGCTTTTTCACTTATTATTCTGTGATCCTGAAGATGTCACTTAAACTCTCTTTTCTTCAGTTTACTTTTCTATTAAATGGGGATAATAATAGGTCTTACTTTATAAAGTTATGATTAATATTAAATTAATTTAAGCATGTGGAGCTTTTGCCAGACCCATAATAAATTTATACATCACATACTTACAATAAGTTATTATATTCTTATCAAAAGTACCATTAAAATAGGAGATTAAGAAATCAGAATTGCAAGAAAATACATGTCATTTTATACAGTGAGATTATTTTTGAAAACCACCAGTGAAATAGGAATAGTTGATAAGAAAGCCCTGGACAACTTCAGCTAGAGATCTTTAATAAATATATATTTATTTGTAACAAGGTATTCCATTTTTAGCTTGTAAACAATTTGGGTTTACTCTTTTTGTCCAAAGAAATGAAGCATAAAACATGAAACCATTAACATGAAAGCAGTGTCGGCAGAAGACAGGAGCATGGAAGAATAAGACATGAGAAAGAGAGAGAGAGAGACAGACAGACAGACAGAGACAGAGACAGAGACAGAGAGAGAATTATGGAACTAAAGGTAGGCATTATACAAAGCATTTTTTTCATTCAACTGACAGTAAGAAAACATTTCACATTGCAACTAAAATATGTATGCACAAAATCAAAAAATACTTTATAAAACAATACTTTTATTAGATGGTCTCCTCTCCTCTCCTCTCCTCTCCTCCTCTTCCCTTCCTTTGTATTTATGCTATTCTAACAGATTTTTTATCTAAAGTGAATAAAAAACAAATGCATGAATACATCTTAAACAGTAGAAATAGTACCAATGATGTTATTTAAAGTGAGCAAACATGACATAATATTTAACAAACGTGATGATATAAGACATTGAAGGAAGGAAGGAAGAAAAATAGGAAGAAAGGAAGAAGGGGGAAAGGGTTGGGAAGAGAGGATAAGAAGGAAGGGAGGAAGAGAGGAAGGGAGGAAGGAAGGAAGGAGGAAGGAAGGCAGGCAGGCAAGCAGGCAGGCAGGCAGGCAAGCAGGCAGGCAGGAAGGCAGGCAGGAAGGAAGGAAGGAACAAAGGAAGGAAAGAAGGAAGGAAGAAAGGAAGGAAAGAACTGGAATTTGAACAATATTAGAAGAGAATTCTGAATTAGACCAAAGCAGCAGTATTTCCTAGATCCAAACACAATATAATGCCTTCAATTCCTTAGATAGGTGAAATTTAAAACTAACAAATTTGACCTTTACCTAAGTTATAGTGTTATTTGTAATTATTTTTAAAATTATATGTAGAGATGATTTCATTACTTATCAAATAGTTAATTCATGTCATAAAACCATGTGTGAAAAATTTGTATTTCTACCCATGACCCTTGAAAAATCCTTGAATATAAATGACAAGGAATTGTCAAAGAACTATAGCAGGCAAGATTCTAGTGCCTTGTATTGAAACACAAACAGGTGACATTCCTTACACCAGTAGTTCTCAGACTTTACTAAGCACACAAATCATCGGTAGGGCTTGTTCAAACACAGATTACAAGGCCCCATATCTAGAAATTCTGATTTAGTAGGTTTGGGATGGCATATGATTGCTTCACTTTTCTAACAAGCTTCCAGTGAATCTAATGAGAATCATTGTTTCACGTAATGATTTATTGACCACAGGCTTCAACATAAATACATTCTCATTTCACATTATTCCTGAGAGTTAGTGATACAGTTTGGTTGTGTCCACACCCAAATCTCACCTTGAATTGTAGTTCCCATAACCCCCACTTGTTGTGGGAGGGACCCAGAGGAATATAATTGAATAATGGGGGCAGTTTCCTCCAAGTTGTAATCATGAGAGTAAGTTCTTATGAGAACTATTGGTTATATAAGGGGCTTCCCCCTT
The DNA here is from genome assembly GCF_001698545.2 of Rhinopithecus bieti. Taxonomy (NCBI): domain Eukaryota; kingdom Metazoa; phylum Chordata; class Mammalia; order Primates; family Cercopithecidae; genus Rhinopithecus; species Rhinopithecus bieti. The sequence goes on from NW_016803926.1 coordinate 1,228,770, forward strand.
TGCTCAGCCTTCATTCTTCTCCTTCCTGCAGCCAAGTGAAGAAGGACATTTTGCTTCCTCTTCCATCATGATTGTAAGTTTACTGAGGCCTCCCCAGCCCTGTGGACTGTGAGTCAATTAAACCTCTTTTCTTTATAAATTATCCAGTTTTGGGTACTTCTTCATAGCAGTATGAGAATGACCTAATACAATCAATCGGTACTGAGGTAGTAGAGCACTGCTGTAAAAATACCAAAAAATGGGCCAGGCATCGTGGTTCATGCCTGTAAATCCAGCACTTTATGAAGCTGAGGTAGGTGGATAACCTAAGGTCAGAAGTTCTAGACCAGCCTGACCAATATGGTGAAACTGCATCTCTACTAAAAATGCAAAAATTAGCCAGGTATGGTGGCATGTGCCTGTAGTCCCAGATACTAAGGAGGCTGAGGCAGAAGAACCACTTGAACTTGGGAGGTGGAGGTTGCAATGAGCCATTGCACTCCAGCCTGGGAGACAGAGCAAGACTTCATCTCAAACAATAACAATAATTTTATTTTAAAAACCCAAAATATGGAAGTGACTTTGGAACTGGGTAATAGGCAGAGGTTAAAACAGTTTGGAGGGCTCAGAAAACGATTGGAAAGTGTGGGAAAGTTTGGAACTTTCTGGAGACTTGTTGAACGGCTTTGACCAAAATGCTGATAGTGATATGGACAATGAAGTCCAGGCTGAGGTGATCTCAGACGGAGATGAGGAATTTTGGGTAAACAAAGTAAAGGTCACTCTTGCTATGCAAAGAGACTGGCAGCATTTTGTCCTTACCCTAGAGTTCTGTGGAACATTGATCTTGAGAGAGATAATTTAGGGTATCTGGCAGAAGAAACTCCTAAGTGGCAAAGCTTTTGAGAGGAAGCAGAGCATGAAAGTTTGGAAAATTGGCAGGCTGATGACACGATAGAAAAGATAAAACATTTTCTAGGGAGAAATTCAAGCCTGCTGCAGAAATTTGCATAAGTAATGAAGAACTGAATATTAATCACCAGGAGAATGGGGAAAATGTCTCCAGGGCATGTCAAAGACGTTCACAATAGCACCTCCCACGGTAAGTCAGGAGGCCTACAAGGGAAAAATGGTTTTGTGAGCCAGACCTAAGCCCCCCCTGCTCTATGCAGCCTCAAGACATGGTGCCCTGCATCCTAGCTGCTTCAACTCCAGGTGTGCCTAAAAGGGGCCAACATTCAGCTCAGGCTGTTGCTTTAAAGGATGCAATCCCTAAGCCTTGCATCCTTGCATGCTTAATCCCTACGCATGTGCTATTGGGTCTGTGGGTGCACAGAAGTCAAGAATTGAGGTTTGAGAATCTCCACCTAATTTTCTGAGGATGTATGGAAATGCCTAGATGTCAGAAATGGCAGAAGTTTGCTGCAGGGGCAGAACCCACATGGAAAATGTCTGCTAGGGCAGTGTGGAAAGGAAATATGGAGTTGAAGCCCAAATACACGGTTCCCACTGGGGCACTGCCTAGTGGAACTGTGAAAAGAAGGCCACCATACTCCAGACCCCACAGTGGTAAATCCACCCACAGCTTGCACCATGCACCTGGAAAAGCTGCAGACACTCAACACCACCCCATGAAAGCAGTCAGGAGTGGAGCTGTACCCTGCAAAGCCACAGAGACAGAGCTGCCCAAGACTGTGGGAGCCCACTACTTGCATCAGCAAAACTTGGATGTGTCACATGGAGACAAAGAAGATTATTTTGGAGCTTTAAGATGTAATTACTGCATGTTGGATTTCGGACTTGGGTTAGGCCTGTAGCCCCTTCATTTTGGCCAATTTTTCCCATTTGGAATGGGTGTATTTACCCAATGCCTGTACTTCCATTGTATCTAGAAAGTTACTAAATTGCTTTTGAGTTTAGAGGTTCATAAGTGGAAGGGATTGCCTTGCCTCAGATGAGACTTTGGACTTGGACTTTGGGTTAATGCTGGAATGGGCTTAGACTTTGGGGGACTATAAGAAAGGCATGATTGTGTTTTGAAATGTGAGGACTTAAGATTTTGGAAAGGCTAGGGGCAGAATGATATGGTTTGGCAGTGTCCCCACCCAATTCTCATCTTGAATTGTAGTTCCCATAATCCCCTTGTGTGATAGGAGGAACCCAATGGGAGGTAAATGAATCATGTGGGCTGTTTCCCCCATGCTACTTTTGGTATATTGAGTATCTTCTCCAGAGATCTGATGGTTATATAAGGAGCTTCCCATTTTACTCAGCTTTCATTCTTCTCCTTCCATGAAGAAAGAAGTGTTTGCTTCCCCTTCTGCCATGATGGTAAGTTTCCTGAGGCCTCCCTACTCCTGTGGAACTGTGAGTCAATTAAATATCTCTCCTTTACAAATTACCCACCCTTGGGTATTTCTTCATAGAGGTGTGAAAACAGACTAATACTGTTAACACTATTATTGTTTACAGATTAAAACAGAGAGACATAGGGCTGTGACTTAAACAAACAACACAGATAATAAATGAAAAAATCTTAATTAAAATCCTGATTTTCTGAAACAAAACTATATAGTCTTTCTACTAGTTTAAACTGCATATAAGGCAAAGTGATTATGAGTTTAGGCCATTGAAGAGGAAAGAGAGAAAATCCCATGTGGTGAATTACCTAAGGAATCAAAAACAAATTAATTATAGCCTTGATAAACATCAGCAAGAGCACAATTGAACAGAATTGAATATGTAATGATCATTTTTGTACTGTTTTCAACTTCTCGCAGCAAAAATGTAATATCAACATGGGCTATTGTTGTTTCCAAAAGATCAATGCCTTTCTTTTTGAACAGAAGGAAAATCTCAAGTTACCAGCAGAAACTTTCTATCTATCTATCATACTTATCTATCAATCTATCACTGATGACTAAATAAAATTAACTATCTTTTAAATATTTGAATCAGAAATTATTACTATCATAGTTTTACAAAAATATTATTTTAACACTGATATATTGAAACACAGTCATAATATAGATTTAAATATAAAAGTGACATTCTAGATGGTAAATTTTAATATCTATTTCTCAATATAATCCAAAAATAAAGAATTCATTTGTGTTGGCATGTATGGTTGCATAAAATACTGTAAAATTTGTTCTGGTTTTGACTTATAGTCAAATTCAGATTCAGATGCTTCATCAATCTGCCAAAACAAATTGTAAAGACTGGAATTATACATATTTCTGATTATGTTACTATATTGAGTTTACTTTTAATCAATTTACATGAAGAATTTATGGCCAAAGATATTTTCTGACTTGTTCTGCCCTTTAATGAGTAGATGCATCCAATCTCCTGTGAAAACCTTCAAAACCAAAACAGCAGGCATCTGTTCTTGTGGAATAGACTAAAATTCCAGTATAACAGCATTTTGAACACAACTCAGCATTAGACAAATGGACTTTGGACTCTCTCCAAGGGATTTGATTACCACAAACACCAGAAGTTCCCTTCATTGCACGGTACCACCCATCAGAATTCTGAGAACAGCATTGTATTAAAGCTCTCTTGTTCTTATAAGTGAATAATTTTATAGCAGCTACAGAAATATATTTTGCATTTCCATTCCAGTGGGGAAGGAGGGAGAGTTGACTCTGGTGGTTATAGCTATAAACTGAAATATGTAGAAATATATTTTCTCAAGCTATGGGATATCTCCTCTGATCAACATTCTTAACTATATCTGAAAAGAAAATTAAAACCTAGGTTTTCAGGTTAACAACCATTGCTTCATGTTTCCTTTTTGGTGGCTCAACTTGGAAGTCAAATATTTTTAAAAACCTATAGCCAGGTTATTACAAAGTCTGAATCAGTGTAAAGTAATTAATTCATAAAATCTTGCTATTGCTTATAAATACTGCTTATTTAAAGAAATTGTGCATGCTATAAAAAGAGAACAAGTAAATATTAATTTGGAAATGTTAAAGAAAGTAGTCAGAAGACATATTGATACTCACCCACACATCTTTAAACATAGCAATAGTTATATGAATTCTCTCTTAGTTTTTATATACAGGCTCAGTTTGAGGAAAAATGAAAATATATGGACCAGTTCTAGCAACGTTGAGTCAATTTTTTTTGTACAAATTATAATTTTGCATGTAGATTTAGAAACAAAATATCTGTTTATATTAAAGAATTTGCCCCAATGCATTTAAATGTCTTACTTATAGCAAAAGCTAATAAACCAACAAAAATTGACCTCATTGTCCCCAAACAGTCACCACTGAAAAGTTTCTTCAAGCGCTAAGTTTTTCAGAAGTACCATAGGATAAATAAGCTTGGTTATTTATCTCTCTCAAAATGCATTTACAGTAAAAAAAAAAAAAAAA
>NW_016803926.1:1233463-1246506 GCF_001698545.2 Rhinopithecus bieti
AAAAAAAAAAAAAAAAATATTGTTAAATTAGTTAATGATTCTACTGCACTGTATAATTCAAAAAAATTGCCATTTTTTTAATCTGCTTTCATGTACTTTCCTACAAACTCTTGTATTTTCTATATTTCTGTACCATAATTTTTGTTGAGAGAAATAGTGATTAATGTCTGTGCAGAAGCCACCTGTTTTTTAATCCCTATTATGTTATTTTAAAATATTTAACCGCCCACCTCTTAGATAGGCAAAACTCCTTTGCCTCTCAAAAAATTTTTTCTCTCATGTTCATGCCTGTTTTCTCAATTTCATCCCACATTAATACTCTTTCTGAATCAGAGCAAAATAATAATAATAATAATAATACAAAAATAAATCTTATTTGCATTTTTAATTTTCCCTAATCAATGCTTATTACAAGTTTTATAAATGAGTAACTGGTATGCAGCTTTTCTCTCAATGCAAACAACTAGAAATCTGGACTAAAGGTCTGAAACAATGTTTTCACTCATTGGAATGATATGAATTACAGCATTATGCTTCCTGAGAGACAGATCCACTCTGAATTGCTCTGCCTTTTTGTCTGAAGGTAAGTTCTGGATTACAGAGCAAGAAGAGAAACAAAGCAAGCATTACAGTCTTGTCTTGAAGAGACACAGACTGTAGTTTGGGAAGACTGGGAGTGCTGCAATTTGCTGGGTAGAGTAACGGAAAGGAGGGAACTCAAAAATACATAGAATGGTTCCCATTTTTCTTGACTGAATATTAATCTGCATGTGCACAGGGTGAAACTCCACAAAGTCAAGCAATATCAACTGCAAATAAATTGCAAGAATACTAATTCCCAGGCCACACACGAGGATGGAAGACATTCAGTGTCCAGAGAGAGTAAAAAAGTCTTCTTGAATACTTGAGATACTAAAAAGAAGCCTCAGACGTTTCACAACTGGCTAACAGAGCTATATTGGCCCTTGAGTAAATCCCGCTTCAGATCCAAAAAATTTAAAAAAATGAAAAAAAAAAAAAAAACCACACACACAAAAGCCTACTTTTGTAACCTACCTACCTCCCAAATCAAACTTCAATAGTCTTTAAAGGAAGTCAACAAAATCTAAACATTCAACAAAAAATATATACAATATCTGGGATCTAGTAAAATAATCACTAGCCATGCAAAAAAAAAAAAAAAAAGACCTGTGAGCCACATGAGAAAAATCATTAAAAATAAAGTAAAATAAGGAAATTAAATAAGGGAGAGATTTACCATACAAGAACTTAAATAGAACTATTAGAAATATTTAAATATTTGTTTCAAATAACTGTGTATACACACACACATGTATATATAAATTTATTTATATACTTATTTATTTTAGAGATTGATATGTGCAATAGTAGGAGCTGGCTAAGCAGTCTCTGTCTGACTGTCGTCTTCAGGTCTGATGCTGTATGTAGTCCACAGGGCAGGAAGTCAAGAAGGGAATGAGATGGACTAAAACTGTCATCAGTTCTTGGTGACTCTGACCTTAAGTGGTAAATGTCCTGAAAAAGCTGGACCCTTTACCACAGATCTAAACATACACAATTCTGGCCCTGGAGTCAAAGAAGTTTTAGGAGAAAGACAGAGAAGGTGGGGCAGTTGCAAACCTGACCACTCCTCTCCACCAAGGAGGTGAGACAGTGGATAAGCAATGATGTGTAAGAGCTGCAAAAACACGGCCACTTCATTACTACCTTTCAGTTCCCCACAAGAAACTTTCTTGTTGCCTATTCTAACTGGAAAATACAGGAAAGGAATTCTGAGAAATGTAGTTTAGCTCAGCAACATAGACACATCACGAAGTCACTGCAATATTCAAACTTTTAAAGAAGAACATAATGCAAAAGATACATAAAAATATTTAAATAAGAACCAAATGGAACTTCTAGAGATAAAATTTATAATATCAAAATTTAAATATCCACTGGGTAACTTTAGCAGCTGATTAGACACAGTAGGTCAAATCACCAATAAATTCAAATAAAAAGCAGTAGAGAATACCTATATTAGCCAGCTCAGGCTGCCATAACAAAACAGCACAGCTGAGTGGCTTGATTAAGAGAAAGAAATGTATTTCCTCACAGTTTCAGAGGTTGGAAGTTCAAGATTAGAGAGCCAGTCTGACCAGCTTCTGGTGAGGACCCTCTTCCAGGCTTGCAGCAGCTGCCTGCTCATTGTGTCCTCATGTGGCCTTTCTTTCCTGCATGCATGGGTGGAGAGATGGAGCTCTCTGGTGTCTTTTCCCAGAAGGACACTGACATTATTGTATCCAGTCCCCACCCTCATGACCTCCATTTCAACCCTATTTCCAAATACAGTCACATTGGAAGTTAGGGCTTGAACAGATAAATTTTGAGGAGATAAAATTCATTCCCTAGCAATATCTAAACTGAAGCACAAAGATACATGTTTTTAAATAGACAAATAAATTAACCAAGCCTCGGTGGCCTGTAGCAAGTATTCTAATTTATATGTAATTTGTATTCCAGAAGAGGAGAGCAAAGCAAAAAGTCAAAAAGTATTTGAAACACGGTACCCAAACTATACCAAATTTAGTGAACGCTGTATCTCCTGTGTTAAGAATCTCAGAAAGCCCCTAGCCGAATAAATATAGAGTTATACCAAGAAAAATCTAAATCAAACTGTTGATATACAATCCTAAAAAATAAAAATGTTAAAGCAGCCACACTGAACATTTGAGAACAAAACAAGAATGATTATAGACATTTCATTAGAAATGAAGAAAACAAGGAGTGGACCAAACATTAAGATGCTGACAAAAATTACCAAACCTTAATTTATATACAGGAAAATATCTTTCAAAACTAAAAGTGAAATATTTCTCAAGCAAACAAGACCTAAGGGAATTCAGAGCCAGCAGACATACACTAGAAGGAATATTAAAGAAAGTTCTTCCCTAGCTGAAGAAAACATACCAGGTGGAAACACAGATCTACAGTAGACCATGAAGAATTCTATTTCTGAGTGGGCAGGTAAATAAATATTAAAGACTTTTTCCTCATCTTTTAGTTCACTAAAAGATGACTATTAAAAACAAAACATAATAACTGTATTGTAGGCTTCTCAAGACATGTATTAAATGTATGATAAAAATAATACAAAGAACGAGGGCAGAAATGGAAGTTGTAAAATTCATGTTATACATATTAAACATATATGTTATATATATTATTGTATTATACATCAAGTAGTGAACTATAAATATTGCACAAATATGATAAGATAAAGCATTTTAAAATTCTATAACAGTGACCCTAAAAATAAAACAAAATAATATAGCTAAGTCAGTACCAGATATATAATTGAGTAGAAAAGTAATTACTTTAAAAGAAAAAAAGGACAAAGAATAAGGAAGAAAAATAGAATACAAATACAATTGTATGCATAGCCCAAATATATTAATAATATGAAATATAAGTGATATGAACATTCCAATTGTAGGTCTATATAAGCAAGTAAGAGCCAATTATATGCTGTCTATATGAAAATTATTTTAAATATTGAGGTATAGTCATCTTAAAAGAAAGGATGGGTATAGTCAATATAATATGCAAAGTCTACTAATCAAGAATGTAAGTGGCAATACCAATATCAGGTAATGAGAAACTTAAAAAATAATAACATGGATAAAGAAAGACATGTAATTATAAGAAAGTTAATTTATCAAGAGACATAAACACATCCTAAATGAGTATGCACTAACAACAATACTTTTAAAAGTAAAAAAAAAATGTTAGAATCAGAAAGAAAAGAGGACACATTTTAGAATTACAGTTGGAAATTTTGTCTATCTTTTCTCAATTATTGATACAATATGTAGATCCAAAATCAGCAAATACATAGAAAATTTGAGTGATAACACCAATTATGTTGACTTAATTTGTATTATATGTTATACTGCAACAGTAGAATATGCATAATTTTTATGTTTATGTAAAATATTTTAAAATATATGCCATATGCTGGGTCATAAAACAAATAGCATAAAATAGCAATTATCTGGCTATAATGGTATTAAATTAGTAATAAAAAATAGACAGATAACTAGGTTATCACAAAATATTTAAAATTTAAAAACACACTGGCTAATAACTTGAAGTCTAAGAAAAAATCAAAGGGGAATGTAAAAATATGAAATAATACATAATGAAACATTAAAAACTGTTCTGTGACTAACCCAATACTGAGTTGGAAGTTTACAGCTTTCAATGTTTGTGGTAAAGAGAAGAAGGGTCTTAATTATTTGGTCTAATCTTCCATTTTAGACACTAGAAAAACAACTAGTAATTAAGCCCAAAGTGATTAAAAAGTAAGATAATAATAATAAAAAAAGAGCAGACATTGATGTCAGAAAAGTGACAAGAATGGGGAAAAATTTAATAAAACCAAAAGCAGATTCTTTGAACACATCAGCCAAATTGTTCATTATCTAGCTATTGCAATGAAAGAAAAAAGAATAAGAACACAAATTACCAACACTAATAATTAAAATGCTCTTTGTTCTAGATTTTAATTGTATTTGTAGCAGAAAACCTTCCAACAAAGAAAAATCTAGACCCAGAGGCTTTATTGGTTATTCATTTCAAATATTTAAGCAATAAATAATATAATCCTATACAACATATTTCAGAAAATAGAAAATAATCTCCAAAATTAATTTTAAAAGAGAATACAGGAAAAAATATTTTATCTGTGTATTTAATTTCTATTGCTGTGTGGGAAATTATCACAAGCTTAGGAGCTTAAAACAACACCAGTTATTTATGATATCAAAGTTTCTATGGGTCAGATGTCTGTACACACTTAGTTGAGTCCTTTGCTCAGTATTTCATAAAGCTTCAATCAAGGTGTCAGTTGTGTATTCTGGAGCTCAGGGTTCTCTTTCAAATTCACGTTGTTTATGGCAGATTTCAGTTTCTTACAGTCTAAGACTGAGGCCGTCAGATCCCACAGGTCACTCTTGCTTGCCTGACATGTGGTCCTGTCTGTAGGCAGTTAATGTCATAGCACCTTGCCTTTGCAAGATCCATTGGAAAGCTTCTACCCTTTATAAGTAAGAGGGACTACTACATTATAACCCAATCATGGGTGTGATATCCCATCATCTATGTCATATTCCATTAATTAGAGGCAAGCCACAAGTCCTGCCTATGCAAAAAAAAAAAAATAAAATAAAAGACTGTATTGGTTATAACATTAAGGTGTGGAGATCATCTTGGAAATTTTGGAATTCTGCTACATGAAATCTTATATAAAACATCTACTAAAATCCAAGAGTAAACAAAATACATAGTTGAAAGATTGAATTCCTCTATATTGGGGAAGGCAAGAATATTGGGAAAATATTAGGACAAAGAAAGGATTAAAATGAAGTTGCTAGGGTAGAGAAGTGATTCAAGAAAAATAAAATATACAAACTAGAAATGATTGAGTAAAATTTACATTCACAAATATCTCGGTCACCTATTTTTTAAAATCCTTAAAATTACAAAAATATCCTAGAATTAGCAAATGAGTTTGGAAAGATTGGATACCAGATTGATATGCAAAAGCAATTAAATTTCTATATATTAGCAAAAAAAAGAGTGGGTAAATAAAATTTAAAAGCAATATCATCATTAAACATGGAATAATTTGTGATAATTTTAATAAAATAAGTATAACACCTGTAAAATTAATAATATCAAACATAGTTGAGATAAATTAAAAACACCTAAATAAATGGAGAAATATATAAATATATCATGTCAATACATTGCATGAGACTATATTGTTCAGATGTCAATTTTCCCCAAATTGATCTATAGATTGAATGCAGTCTTCATAAAAATTACATATTTTCTCCCTAGAAACTGAAATGCTATTATTTACATATAAGAACTCTATTTAATGCATCACTATGCTTATGATGTTTCTAGTCTTCTGAGATTCTAACAACATCTGTCATTTGTGTAGTAATTCATAAACGATTGAAAAAATTTTCAAAAGTGTTCTCCAAATCTGCTGCACCATTAAGTGTAGACCTTGTTGTGATACTGGAGGGGCCATGTCTACTTTTGCTCAATGTTACATCCATAGAATCTTGCTCCATAGCCAAAAGTAGCTATTAAAAAGAGAGTGAATAATTATGTAATTGCTTAATTTATTGTCTATATGTGATGTAGCTATCCATGCAATGAGAATAGAAATAAAGTATCAATATACTTTCTATCTACACATGTCTATGTTTTAGTTTCAGTAAAATGTAAAACAGCTTTTCATCTTATTAGAAGATGATGATTATATAAATTTGATTTTCAATTTCTAAATAAACAAATGCTGACAACATATTAAAACATTGCCACTGATTTCATTTTGAAATTCCCTTTACCTGTGGACATAAAAATTATGTATTCTCCATCCTAGGTAGAGTGATTTATAGTCAGTTCTGTGTACTGATCTTTGTTGATGATTTAAAAATTCATAGTTCATATGTATGTATCAGAATTTAGAAAGGTATATGCTTTTAGAATCCTTTGTGATCACATCTGGCAACGAACTGAGTGTCTTTTTTCCAATTGCCAAGAATTCAGCAGAAAAACAGGATGAACACGGTTTATGCGGCCATTAATAAACATTTCAAGATATTTCCAAATGCTAAAGCCCTGGGCCTTTTATAAGTTGCCCCATAACGCATAGTTTGAAGCATCTTTAGTATATTGTAACATGGTCACTTAACTTAGTCATTTACCAATAAAAGGCAATAAAATTTAAACTTATTTCTGTGATAAATAAAATAAAGAAGTATACAGATATGAAAATAAAAATGTAACTGCTTTTCCAAATCTTGTTTATTAGATATACTCACAGATTTCTAAAAATCTCCTAGTTTAAAATTAGGATAATGCAAATAGAGAGTGTTCCATGCATACAATTGGTGGCTCACGCCTGTAATCCCAGCACTTTGGGAGGCCAAGATGGGTGGATCACGAGGTCAGGAGATCGAGACCATCCTGTAACACGGTGAAACCCCATCTCTACCAAAAAAAAAAAAAAAAAAAAAAAAAAAAAAAATTAGCCAGGCGTGGTGGCGGGCACCTGTAGTTCCAGCTACTTGGGAGGTTGAGGCAGGAGAATGATGTGAACCCGGGAGGCGGAGCTTGCAGTGAGCTGAGATCACGCCACTGCACTCCAACCTGGGCAACAGAGCAAGATTCCATCTCCAAAAAAACAAAACAAAAGAACAAACAAACAAGCAAAATTAGTTTGAGTTTCCTTTGATAAATCCTAATCTTTATTTCACTGGCATAGCTGTTCTCAATTGTTCTTTGCTGACACTAAACTTTTTCTACCTTTATTTTGTATTAGAGAAACCCAGTTCAGACGGGTAGTTCAAATATCCCAGTAACACCAGTAAGTCACGTAGTTTTTTTCTTTTCTTTCTTTTTTTTTTTTTAAACAGATCACACTATATGAATCCTCCATTTAAAACTTTTCCTTGTCCTATGGATAAAATCCCAATTACTTTAGGAAAGCACATAAGGCTCAACATTTCTGAATCTTGTCTGTCCCCTATACTTTCCCCTTCCTTACACTCCAGCCACTTGGTGGCAGCAACAACAACTACATTAACGACTTCATGGTTGTCATAGGTCAACATCTCTCTTATAGTTGTTTGATAAAGTTCACAAAGCCCCTTTGCACACATTGCCTTGTTCTGATCTTGACAATAGCCTTATGATGTCCGTACTGTTTTCCTTATTGAATCCGCATCAGAGTTGAGATCTCAGGGTAGTAAGAGAGGCAAAATCAAACATGACGAAGAAAAACTAACACCCAAGCACTCTGATTCTAAATCTAGCCATTGTTTCAGTTAACCAACAGAAAATGTGTTCATTGCTATTCATTTCCTGTGTTTGTTAAACACCTAAAACAGGAGTCTATAGATGGTGGAACCTTATTTTAGGTTTTAAATAAAATATAATAAGTATTTCACAAACTCAAAAATCACACAATTCCCTATACTCTATTAAATCTAACATATATTGTTTCTCTAAAATGTATCTGAACTCTCTCTCCTTTTACTGCTAATATTCCTTTCCCTTAATCATTGCTGATAGCTTATTCAATATAATTTTGACAAAAATGATTTTCAAATAAAATGTACTAAAATAATAATTTACCATACCACTTAGAAAACTCAGACATGTCCATTGGTTGGTTGAACCGACTGCTACCATTTAGATACAGGGAAAAAGTAAGTGTAAAGCTCTTCCTCAGTTCATATTTCTGCACATACCAAATAAAATGGAAGATAGATTATATTAATGTCTATTACATATACCCTAATTAATTTTATCTTTATGTATATGGTTAAAATTGTTCTCTTTATAAACTATAAAGAGAAAGATATGGTACTTCAGTTTAGGTAATTAGTGATTTGAAGGAAAGACAAAGTTAATTAGAGTATTGAATCAATGTTACATGTGCAAATTTATTGTACCAAAAATATTCAAAATATGGAAGCAAGAAATAGAGACTCTTAAAAATGTAATGTATAATAATTACTATACTTAATCAAATCTGAACTGCCCCCAATTAAGCAATGACTCACTCTCTTAGGTACCACCACAAAATATTTCTAATATTGCCAACTAAGCAATGACACAATGTCTTAGTGATGCTTTCACAAGATCTCTCACTCCAGCATATTGTTGCTTTGAAATTTCTTTCTAAAGTTTCCAGGGAGTTTTTCTATCTTTCTGCCTCCGGTTTCATTGCCTCACTGTCCTAGCCAATCCACTTAGAGTTACCTCAGTAACAAAACATACCAGAGCCTCAACTACTTCTCAGCACCTTTCTTTGTCAGTCTTGTGAAACACATTGCTGTTTTGCAAGTAAATGTGGAATTGTAACTCTTCTTCCTTAGCAGGTATTTTCTTTACTGATATATCAAGTTACATCCTGTTACTTTATTTCTGTGCCTCTACATATATTCAATAATCATGTATTTGACTGAGAAGTAATAACATCATTTTCTGTGAATCTGTGAACAGCAATGAAATTCAAAATAAGTGATAAAACTGGACATAAATGAATTAAAGTCAAAAGAGTATGAAAATATTAAGACTAATTTTCATATATGTATAATCAAGTTTTTCACAATGGCTACCTGGAAAACAGTAATTGCTATATTTTATCAATTGTATTTGTCTCAAATTCAGAAAATTAAGAACGGTTAAAATGTTTAAAAAAAAAAACAGGGAAACTGAGAGAAGAAAGAAGAAAGAAAAGAGAAGGACAGGAAGCGAAGTAAGGGAGGAGGGAGGGAGGAAGGGAAGGAAGGAAGGAGAGGGAGGGAGGGAGGGAGGAAGGGAGGAAAGAAGGAAGAAGGAAGGGAGAGGGAGGGAGGGAGGAAGAGGGAGGGAGGGGAGGAAAGAGGAAGGAAGGAGAGGAAGGAAGGAAGGAAGGAGGAAGAAGGAAGGAAGAGGAGGGAGGGAGGAGGAGGGAGGGAGGGAGAAGGAAGGAGAGAGAAAGAAAGAAGAAAGAAAGAAGAAAGAAAAAAGAAAGAAAGAAAGAAAGAAAGGAAGAAGAAGAAGAAAGAAAGGAAAGATAAGATAAGAAAGATTAAGAAAGAAAGAAAGAGAAAGAGAGAATGAAAGAAAAAAATTTTAAACTGTTACAAACATCAACGATTTTAAAAGAAATGACTTCCTTTCATACTTAACTCTGCCTCATGAGTCACACCTACAACTTTCCGAGAATAGCAGGCCTGAGCTCTCTTCTTAATTAAGTGTTCAATGACACAAAGTAACTCAAACTTAACATTTAATATCTCTGTCAAAAAGGTTATATTTTATTGCTTATTGTTAAATATGTTAAATATATTCCTTTGCCAAAAAAACTCTCTCTCTTAAAATATGAGAAAAGATTTCTTTCCTAAATGCTTCCAGACATTATGACAAAGCTCAATAAACACTTTAAAGAACACATTATTTAGTATCAGAATACATCTCTTTTATTATTTTCTTTATTTTTAAACGGAATCTCACTCTGTTTCCCAGGATGGAGTACAGTGGCACAATCTCGGTTCACTGCCGCCTGCATCTCCCAGGTTCAAGTGATTCTCCTGCTTCAGCCTCTGTAGTAGCTGGAATTATAAGCACGCACCACCACACCCAGCTAATGTTTGTATTTTTAGTAGTGATGGGGTCTCACCATGTTGGCCAGGTTGGTCTCAAACTCCTGACCTCAAATGATCCACCCGCCTCAACCTCCCAAAGTGCTGGGGTTATAGGTGTGAGCCATTGTGCCTGACCTATTATTTTCTTTTCATCTTATCATAACTACACTTTTGTAAAACAATTTCACTTGGATTTTTACTCACTTTTCTACACTTACTATATTAGGGAAACATTATTCGAACTGTTCTATCCAGTATATCAGAAAACATTAATAAGCATTGAAAAATGACACAGCATAAAATGTTTGTAAAATATTAATAAATATTTTGCAAAAAATAAGACTATATAGACATTCATGTCTGAAAAATATGTCTGATGTAACACGTCTGAAAACTTTTCCCACAAGACTCCTTTTCATGGAATACCTTTTAAGATCTCACATACAGTTTTCTATGGATTATGATCTAAAATGTTAACATATAAGTTATTTCTGAAAAATGTTAAAATTAAATTATGTCATTTATTATCCATGCAACATAACCTAAAACTTGAAAAGAAGATTGTAAGTCAATTTTTTTATTATTATTTTCAATTGGAATATTTGAAGAGGGTATTTTAAATGTTATTAAATTATGTTGAATGTTTAGAATTGTTGCAGCTTTTTCACTCCGTAGTCCAGCAAGCTGGCGGAGCGGTGCCCAGCGGCTTCCCTCCCATTGTTAGGCAAGCGGGACAGCTCTTTCATTCCTGCTGCCTGCAGATTGGTGAGTAGGAGCGTTATAGCTCTTTCGCTCCTGCAGTTTGGCGAGTTCTGGGCTCTTGGCCTGCGACCAAGAAAAATAAGGTACGTGGACACCAGAGAGTGAGTAAGACAGGGTAGAATTTTACTGAGCAACAAAAAGAAAGCAGTCAGCTGTGAGAGGAAACCCTGAAGCTGGTAGCTGTCTGTGAGGTTGAGTCCGGGCCTTTCTATGAGCTTAGAATGGGGGAGGGTGTGCTGATTGGTCCATGGGCTGTCTTGGAAAAAGCACCATTGGGTTGGTTAAAAGGAATCATTCTGAAGGAACCAATCGAATAAGAGTAGATAAGATGGGGATAAGAGTTCTTACTCCAGTCAGGGACTCTATCGGGAACTGGCAGTTTGGTTTTCAGATTTTAAACTGTCCTTGACTTGAAGGTTGAGTTTCACAGGGGACCGATCCCTCTCTGCCTAGGAATTTGTCTCCCGTCGCTATCAGGAGAGATAATTGCGATAGCTGAACCAATTTATTATTCATACAATCATTGACAGTGTAAGAGAGTACATCACTACTTCTCTTATTTTTTGAGGTCCACAAAATTGCACATTCAGACATTCATGGCAAAGAGAAATATGAGATTTTTCTAACCACTAGACAATGTTAAAATCCTGAAACATAAAGGCAAAAACAAAACAAAACAAAACTTACTAGAAAATGAGAAACAAATGAGAGTCTCTAGCAGCCAGTGTTTAAGAAGGTCTCCCATCCATGCTTGCCTCCTGACATTCATGCCCGCCTCCTGATATTCATGCCCTAGTATTATCTCCTCCCGTTGAGTGTAAACAGAACTTACTGACACACTTCAAATGAGAAGAATATGGCAGATGTAAAGGTATGTCACTCGCAACATTAGGTTAAGAAAGAGGTTCTATTTAGGAAGCTCTCTTAGTCTATCCTTGGTTATTTATTCCGGGGGAAACAAGCTGCCATTTTGTGAATAGATCTCTGGTTTTAGAGAAGCCAGGGTGACAGAGTGAGGAACTGAGTTCCTCAGTCCAGGAGCCTGCAAGGAAGGGACACATGCTGATGACCATGTGAGTAACTTTGGAAGCAGATCCTTCAGCTGTTGTCAATCTTCCACTGACTACAGCCCTTGGCAGCATCTTGACTGCAATGTCAAAAGGTAAACTCAGCTAGATCAATCAGCTAGACTGCAACCAGATTCCTGGTCCACACGTACTGTAAGATAATAATAAATGCTTGTTGTTTTAAGCTGCTAAAGTTTGGAATCATTTGCTTTTCAGCAAAGTTAACTAAGACAGGATCTCATAAAGGACTCACGACTGTAAGTGTTTTTAAATATGACATTTTGTAGTAAACATTAAAAGCAGTTAAATAATACTAAACCTAAGTTGTAGTTACAATTGTGATTAAATAATTAAAGCTGAGTTTTTTAAACACATATTCTAATCTTGCCCTGTACCAAATGTATATAGATCATATCTGATAATAGAAGTTTGAGCCACTTAAGTGATTCTCTTTACGTCTTTCGATTACATAATAACTGAATTATTTCTACTTTAATAACGAGTTTTCATCTTGATATATGTGGTTTGTTTTGAGACATTTTAATTTTTATTTATTTATTGTTGTTTGTTTTTGTTTTTTTGAAGCAAGGTCTCATTCCCTTCCCCAGGCTGGAGTACAGTGGCACAATCTTGGCTTATTGCAACCAATATCAATCGCAACTACTTTAAGAAAAATATCCTTTTAAATCCTAATAATATTTTATATTGTAAATCTTTTAATCCAAAGGAAAAAAGTGTTTGGAAAACTGAAAATATTTCTTCAATATGCTACCAAATGAAGTCTGAATTTCAAGTAACTGTTTAAAATAAAATGTAATGTTATAATCAGTAAATTAAAATATGTATCATACATTCCTTTTTAACAAAACACTGAATATTCCAAAAAGATTATTCTAAAAGTATTATTTTGGAATACTCAAACCAAATACATTGCTTCAAATTCAAATTCAAATGGTTAATATTCTTAATCATTTATATTGAGATGAATATATATATA
>NW_016803926.1:1249085-1270857 GCF_001698545.2 Rhinopithecus bieti
ATCGCAACTACTTTAAGAAAAATATCCTTTTAAATCCTAATAATATTTTATATTGTAAATCTTTTTAATCCAAAGGAAAAAAGTGTTTGGAAAACTGAAAATATTTCTTCAATATGCTACCAAATGAAGTCTGAATTTCAAGTAACTGTTTAAAATAAAATGTAATGTTATAATCAGTAAATTAAAATATGTATCATACATTCCTTTTTAACAAAACACTGAATATTCCAAAAAGATTATTCTAAAAGTATTATTTTGGAATACTCAAACCAAATACATTGCTTCAAATTCAAATTCAAATGGTTAATATTCTTAATCATTTATATTGAGATGAATATATATATATAAGAATATATAAATATAATCAATATAAATGGTTAAGAATATATAATCCTGAAACAGTTTTGTAGTGATGGATTTGGAGGAAGTAAGGTAATAATCATTTGATGTTATTATATTATTTATCATTTTGGTATATCTGTAACTTTTAATGTCAGAACCATAGTGATGCTGTTAAAACGTAAAATCAAAAGGATTTAAACAGGTTATTTAGACATAGAGCATTATTTTGCTTATAAAGTCTAAATATGTATTAAACTTTTTTATGCAATTTAATAACTACATTAGAACACTCTCTCCATTTTAATAGTGAAGATAGAGAAATATTAGTAAAAAGAAAATAGAATTTAAAAAAAGAATGTTTTAGACTCTATGTTTTCCATTTTCACCAGTTTAATATAAATTTTTAAGGTTACAAGAATGGTAGCAGGTATAACAGAAGTGACTAAGGTTTTGAAAGCAGGCAAGCAAGAGTATCTTTTCTCTTCAGTATGGGATGAGCCCAACGTGGGTTGATAATAATTATTTTATAATTAATACGTGTTCAATGCTATTGAGACATAACAATGGGCATTAAACCATACTTAACTATTATTTTAGAGATCAATAAGGGTAACAATCTCTGTATCATGTCCTATCAGCACTTTAATTCACAAACAATGGCAAATCTCCTGTGATAAATAACAGCAAAATAATTTGGGTTTTGTTGAATATTTACCCTCCCTCATTTTTAATATGCAAATAATAAAACAACTTCATGAAAGATTCAATACACTTAAACATCAGAAGTATAAAAATAAATTCTGGAAGACTTGTAAGCCTTCTTTTACCATTCTTTATTTGCACTCGCTTCCCTGGTAATAATGATTGTTAATATTTATATTATTCCATCTTTGAGTCATTACCGCTGCATACACTTACATTTGTAAGTGCATGTACATGTACAAAACTATTTTGTTATATAAAATAGGTTTTACTGTATTTTTTCTATGATTTTTAGATTTGAAGCAAAAGTGTTTGCGTGACCTTTCTGTAAAACACACCTCATTTCATTTTAAAGTTTGCATAGTGTTCCATGGACAATTTTAATTAACTTGCTTATTTAAGGGTAATATACAAAACAATAATGATATACATATAAAAGATTTTACAGATCTTAAGTATGCAACTCAATGATGTATACTAAGCAAATACATTTAGGTAATCGCCACACAAGGATCATGGTAGAACCCTACCAGCTTCCCAGAATCCATATATATGTCCCCTGATACTAACTATCCCATTACCTATGCAAGAAAATCACACTCCTGACTCTTAAAACACATATTTTTGTTAAAATTAATACAAATATTATCATGCAGATGTGTTCTACATTTGTGTCTTTTGACTAGCATTGTATTTGAGGTTTAATCACATTATTGAATTTATCAGAATTTAATTTTTTAATTGCTGATGCATACTTCTTTATATAATGCACATCTATTCTATTGTTGATGAGCAATTCTGCTCTTTCTAGTTTCTAGCTGTTATAAATAATGCTGCTATGAAGATTCTTGTACATGAATTTACGCACTCACTTGTAAGCCTTCTGTTGAGTATATAGGAGTAAAATTGTTGTTACAAGGTCAGCTTGAGTAGATAATTTCAAAAATATTTAAAAAGTCTTTGTTTTAATTTGCATCCCCACCAGCACTGTATGACAACATTTGATTCAACTCTTGGCAACAATTGGTAGTGTCAGTCTTTAATTGTAGCCATTCTTGGTGTATGTGTAGTGATAGTAATATTAGTGATATCTTACTTTGGTTTTAATTTACAATTCCTTGATTACTAATGGTTTTGAAACACTTTCTTATAATTTGTAATTTATTGGGTACTTGCTTTTGTGTGTATATGAATGTGTGTATGTGTGAGAAATAAGAGTGTTGTGTTATCTTTCTTTACTCAATTTAGTTGTGAAAATTATTTATGTAATCTTGAATATGTACTTTGTTTTATACATGTTGTCAATGTCTTTGATTTTTGCAGCTTGCATAGTCACTTACTTTACGGGGTTGTTGGATGAACAGATTTTAATTTAATGTACTCTAACAATACATTCGATTATCATTTATGCTTTGTTTGTTTGTTTTTTCCTGTATAGTATAGGAAATTTTACCTACTCAAAAGTCATTATATTCCCATAACTTCTAAAACAGTGGTTCTCAACCAGGGATGATTTCACACACACAGTTAAACATACACATATTCAGCAGTGCTGGAAATGTGTTTGACTGTCACAAGTGGGGATTTGTGTTAGAGACATCTAATGAGTACAGTTCAGCAATGATGCTGAATAGCCTGCAATGCAAAGGACAACTCCCACACTAAAGAATTATTATATGCAAAATGTAAATATTATTGCTTTCGAGCAATCCTATTCTAATGTTTTGCATTTCCACCTTTTACATGAAGATAATTTTTTATTTTTTGTTTCTTCTGGGATGGAGTCTCGCTCTGTCACCCAGGGTGGAGTGCAGTGTTGAGATCTCGGCTCACTGCAATCTCCGCCTCCCGAGTTCAAGCGATTCTCCTGCCTCAGGCTCCTGAGTAGCTGGGATTGTAGGTACGCTCCCCCATGCCCAGCTAATTTTTGTATTTTTAGTTGGGATGGGATTTCACCATGTTGGTCAGGCTGCTCTCGAATTCCTGACCTCGTGATTTGCCCACCTCAGCTTTCCAAAACCAAATGTTACGTTGTGCTTAGATTTTTTTCTTTCCCTATATATATATTCGATCATTTGTTGAGATCATCCTTTTTCCAGTTCTCTGAAGTTTGTCTTAAATCAAATGTCTGTATCTGAGAAGAGCTATCTCTGGATTCTAATTTTTTCCATGTCTTTATTTTTTCAAGCTTGTACCAAGACACTCTGTCCTAATCACTGTGGCTTTAAAAAAGATTTGCTATGCAGTAGTAGAAATCTCCCAACTTTATTTACAGAGAGTTTTATTTGAATTTCATATAATTTTCATGTTTCACAAAATATTGTTATTCTTTTTATTTTTTTTAACCTCTTAAAATATAAATACCATTCTTACGTTATGGGTCATACTTTTAAAAACAGGTGAGTGGCCCAATTTGACCCATAGGCCATAGTTTGGCAAACCCAGTTCTATATCCTGTTCTGTTTTTGTCTGCCTGATTATTCTAAGGCACTGGAAAACTCATTTAAATATGTTATTATTATTTTTGATATATCTATTTCTCTTTTCATTTTGTGAAATTTTGCTTCATAAATTTTAAGACTATCTTATTTAGATAAATAAAATAATAAATAAACTTTAGTCCCAATGCGGTGGCTTATGCCTGTAATCCCAGCACTTTTGGAGGCTGAGGCAAGAGGATCCCTTGAGCCTGGGAGTTTGAGGCTTCCTTGAGCAATGATTGCACCACTCCACTGCACCCTGGGCAACAGAGAGAGACCCTGTCTCTAAAAAAAAAAACATTTTTGTTTTTTAAATTAGACTTAAATCTTTCTCCTGGGTTGATTCTTCTACAATTAGAAATGATTTCCGTTCATCTTTAATAATCCTACTTGCCTTATACTGTTCTGATTCGATATTGCTATACAGCTAAAGCTCCTTGTAGTTAATATGTACATGCTGGATTTTTTGTATCCTTTTACTTTCAATTTTTCTATATTTCTATTTTTATATTATTTTGTAAGCAGCACATGGTTGGACTTCATTAGTAAAGTACGTTTTGACAATAATTTAATTTTAATGTTTATTACCACTATATTGCAAGTGGAGTATTTACTGGTTTTACATGTAATGGAAATAATGATATATTCACGTATGGGTTTGAATTTACCACCTTATTATTATTATTATTATTATTATTCTGTATTTGTACCACCCAGTCTATGTTTATTTTCCTTCCTTTAATTCCTTCTTTTGTGTTATTAAAGTATTTTATCATTTGATTTTTTTTCTTCTTTTAGCTTGTTAGTGTTATTTTACTCTTCTTTGAGTGGTTACCGTAGAAATTTTAGCAAAAATTTTAAATTAGAGAAATCCAACATAAATTAGTATAGTTATTACTTTCCAAACAGTGCAAGTTCATGAGAACTCTTAATCAATTTACTCCTTCAGCTTTTTAAATATAGTTTAATTCTACATAGAATTTATACACCACAGGCATGGTTAATTTTCTATAATACAGTTTGTATTATTTAAAACGTATTCACAAATATGTGCTTTTCTTTGATTTTATTATCTTCTGAATGTCTCTGCTTTCTCTTCAGTTTATTATCCTTTTGCCTGAAATACACACTGTGGCAATTTTTAAGGGGAGATCTGCTGATACTCAGTTATTGTTTCAATTTTTTTAAATTTTCATTTCAGAAAGTCGATTGTCACTTAAGAGTGATTGTTGTCTGCTTCTTTAAATAAGTCTACTTTGTTTTGTTTACATTCTTCAAACATTCTGTTGAGTTAGTATTTTTTAGTCTCATTGTTGCTCTACTAAGGGTAATGTGTCTTTTCTTAATGTGGCTGCTTTAAGATAGTTTCTGTGTCTTTGAATTTTTGCAGTTATGTTTTAATATACCTCGGCATACTTTCTTTGTGTTACTGGACTTGAGATTTATTCTGTTTTTCAATCTGTGGCTCAATGTCTTTCTTCACTCTCAGAAAATTCGGAGCAGTTTCTCATCCCATACTGACAGTAACCCATATATACTCATATATTTGCCCCTGTCTTTATGGGTTTCCAAATAATGTGTCATTACTATCTGTGTCTCACAGTCGATGTCTTTCATTTTGTTTTGTATTTTCTTCTCTGTCTGTCTCTCTCTCTCTCTTTTTCTTTTTTTTTTTTTTTTCTGAGACAGTCTTACTCTGTCCCCCAGACTGCAGTGCAGTGACATGATCTCAGATCACTGCAGCTATAAACTCCTGGGCTCAAGTGACCCTCCAATTTGGCCTCCTGAGTAGCTGGGACTACAGATGTGCACCAAGATACTGGGTTGATTTTTTTTACAATTTTATTTTTAGTAGAGATGAGGTTTCACTATTTTGCCCAGGCTGATCTCAAACAACTAAGCTCAAGAGATCCTCCTGCCTGAGCCTTCCAATGTGTTGGGATTACAGGTGTGAGCCACTGCACCTGGCCTGTTTCATATTTTCCATCCATGCCTCTATCTGCAGATTTTCCACCCGTATATCTTCTAATGCTGTAATCCTCTATTATAATACTTCTCATCTGTTAAGTCTTTTCTTCAATTTTCAATTACAGGTACTATTTCCTTTTTAGTTTTTGAACTATTGTTTCCTTTTTTTAGACTTCTGTCATGAAATATTATATCTTGACATTTATTTTTCTGTATTAATCACAGTTATTTTAAAATAAGTGCCTGATAACTCCAACATTTGAAGGACCTACAGGTCTACAATTTTTTATTTTCTTTTCTTTTGTGTTTTATAAATTTAGTCCCAGCTCCTAGAATTCTTCAAAGTTATATTTTGGCTAGATGTTGTATATAAAAGTTATATAACTGATTTGAAACTCCTGAATTGCTATCTTCCAGAAAATATTTGCTTTTTCTCGTGGCAAGTAATTAGGGTAAGAATGTACTAGTATTTCAGTCTAAAATAAAGTTTTAAAATTTGGCCTATTTCTTATTCATGATTACTCTTAGTATATTTCTCCAGGATTGTATTAATAACTGAAAATTTTAACAAAACTTTTCCTCCTTGAAGTGACCTCTAATATCATTTCATGTGAGGTCTTAGCAGTTGTTTCCTGATTGATTCTTACCTTCATGAATGCTTATGAATTGGATAATGACTTGAGGAAGAAGGTGGTACACAAAATTGAAATTTCTTTTTTTCTTTTTAAGTTTCAGGGTATATATGCAGGATGTGCAGCTTTGTTACATAGGTAAATGTGTGCCATAAAGATTTGCTGCAACTATCAAAACATCACCTAGGTATTAAGCCCAGCATGTATTAGGTATTTTTCCTCATGCTTTCCCTTCCCCAACCCCTTCCCAGTGTGTGTTGTTCCTCTCCCTGTGTCCATATGTTTACATTTTTCACATTGTTCAACTCCTACTTTTAAGTGAGAACATGCAGTGTTTGGTTTTCTGTTACTGTGTTTGTTTGCTGAGCATAATGGCTTCCAGCTCCATCCATGTTGTTACATTTTTTGGCTGCATAGTATTTTACGGTGTATATGTACCACATTTTCTTTATCCAGTCTATCATTGATGGGCATTTGGGTTGATTCCGTGTCTTTGGTATTGTGAATAGTGCTGTGTCGAACGTACGTGTGCATGTATCTTTATTATAGAATGATTTAAATTCCTTTGAAAATATACTCAGTAATGAGATTGCTGGGTCAAATGGTATTTCTGGTTCTAGGTCTTTGAGGAATTGCCACACTGTTTTCCACATTGGTTGAACTAATCTACATTCCCACCAACAATGTAAAAGTGTTCCTATTTCTCCACAGTCTCTCCAGCATCTGTTGTTCCTTGACCTTTTAATAATTTCCATTCTGACTGGCATGAAATGGTATCTCATTGTGGTTTTGATGTGCATTTCTCTAATATCAGTGATGTTGAGGTTTTTGTCATATGTTTGTTGGTCACATAAATGTCTTCTTTTGAGAATTGTCTGTTCATGTCCAACTTTTTGATGAGGTTGTTTGTTTTTTTCCTTGTAAATTTGTTTAAATTCCTTGTAGATACTGGATATTAGAGCTTTGTCAGATGAAGAGATTGCAAAATTTTCTCCATTCTGTAGGTTGTCTGTTCATGTGGGTGATAGTTTCTCTTGCTGTGCAGAAGCTCTTTGGTTTAATTAGAAACCGTTTATCAATTTTTGCTTTTGTCACAATTGCTTTTGATGTTTTCATCCTGAAATCTTTGCCTGTACCTATGTCCTGAATGGTATTCCCTAGATTGTCTTCCAGGGTTTTTCTAGTTTTGGGTTTTACATTTACATCTTTAATTCATTCTGAGTTAATTTTTGTATGAAGTATAAGGAAGGAGTCCAGTTTCAGTTTTCTGCATATGGCTAGCTGGTTATCCTGGCACCATTTATTAAATATAGAATCCTTTCCCCATTGCTTGTCTTTGACAGGTTCTTTGAAAATCAGATGGTTGTAGATATACAGTCTTATTTCTGAGTTATTTATTCTGTTCCCTTGGTCTATGTGTCTGTTTTGTACCAGTACCATGCTCTTTTGGTTACTGTAAGCAAAAATTATTATTTGGAGTATAGTTTGGAGTATAGTTTGATACATACTCTTTTGGTTACTATAGCTTTGGAGTATAGTTTGAAGTTGGGTAGCGTGATACTTCCAGCTTTGTTCTTTTTGCTTAGGATTGTCTTGGCTATGCAGGCTCTTTTTGGTTCCATATGAAATTTAAAATAGCTTTTTTTTTTTTTTTTTTTTTAATTCTGTGAAGAATGTCAATGGTAGTTTACTGGGAATAGCATTGAATCTATAAATTATGTTGGGCAGTATCGCCATTTTCACAACATTGATTCTACCTATCCATGAGCATGGAATACTTTTTTCTCTGTTTCTGTCCTCTCTGATTTCCTTGAGCAGGGGTTTGTAGATCTCCTTGAAGAGGTCCTTCACTTCCCTTGTTAGCTGTATTCCTAGATATTTTATTCTCTTTGTATCAATTGTGAATAGAAGTTCATTCATGATTTGGCTCTCTGCTTGTCTGTTGGTGTATAGAAATGCTTGCAATTCTTGCACATTGATTTNTTTTTTTTTTTTTTTTTTTAATTCTGTGAAGAATGTCAATGGTAGTTTACTGGGAATAGCATTGAATCTATAAATTATGTTGGGCAGTATCGCCATTTTCACAACATTGATTCTACCTATCCATGAGCATGGAATACTTTTTTCTCTGTTTCTGTCCTCTCTGATTTCCTTGAGCAGGGGTTTGTAGATCTCCTTGAAGAGGTCCTTCACTTCCCTTGTTAGCTGTATTCCTAGATATTTTATTCTCTTTGTATCAATTGTGAATAGAAGTTCATTCATGATTTGGCTCTCTGCTTGTCTGTTGGTGTATAGAAATGCTTGCAATTCTTGCACATTGATTTCGTATCCTGAGACTTTGCTGAAGTTGCTTATCAGCTTAAGAAACTTTTGGACTGAGATAATGGGACTTCCTAGATAAGGGGCCATACCATCTGCAAGCAAAGACAATTTGACCTCCTCTCCTCCTATTTGAATATCCTTTATTTCTTTCTCTTGCGTGATTTCTCTAGCCAGAACTCCCAATATTATGTTGAATAAGGATGGTGAGCGAGGGAATCCTTCTCTTGTGCCAATTTTCAAGGGGAAAGAAAACTTCTAGCTTTTGCCCATTCGGTATGATATTGGCTGTGGGTTTGTCATAAATGCCTCTTGTTACTTTTAGGTGTATTCCTTAAATATCTAGTCCATTGAGAGTTTTTAACATGAAGGAACGTTGAATTTTATCAAAGGCCTTTTCTATATCTATTGAGATAATCATGTTTTTTGTCTTTAGTTCTGTTTATGTGATGAATTAAATTTATTGATCATGGCCTTTCATGTTTTAACTGTCATAGTAGCCATGAACACTTAATTTTGTCTCATTCCTGTGAGATTGCTGAAGGTTCACTTAAGTTTCTCAATCACTTAACTTCTATTTCCTGCTTAATTTTTCCACCACCCAATTCCTTACCACTTTCAGTTGACAAACATCCAGAAGGAAACTGCCACAGAAGTTTGACTTTACCTCAATATGTTTCTTTACTCTTCGGGCTCCTCAAGTCCTGACTGACTTGCTAGAATTCTTTATGCTTTATAACATATGTTCATTAGTTTTCTTGTTTGTGTTTCTCTACTTGTGCCTTGAAGGTAAAAGGACCTGTTTCTAGGGAATAAGCCAGTGGTTTTGCCTCATAGGTCTGTAGGACATTTACTACACCATTCAACAAACATATTGAACAGATTTTACAATCTCATTTTCTTCTATAGTATAAGAGAAAACTCCTTTAAAAGAAAGACAATTTATGGGTCAGTGTTGAAAACCCATTCTATAAATTTACCCTTATAATTCTCATAAAATCTCATAAATAGAAAAAAAATAAATTTCTATCATTCCTGAGACCAGAGTTTAAAAACTGAACTTCAAAAGAATGTAGGAGAATATACTAATAAGCTAACACTAATAGTACTAGAAGAAGAAAGTCTTTTAGTGGCAAAAATATGGTCTATTGGCACTAGAGGTGGGTTTTCAGAAAGCAAGCTAGTGACTTATAAATATCTGCCGGATTCTTTTGACATCAGTATTGATCATTAGTGAACATAGAGCAATCTGGATATCACATTTGTTCTCTAGTACCATATAAATGTATTTTTATACAAGTATGAATAAGCAAAAATTATTATTTCAGGATCATGTATTAAAGTTTGATATTATTGCCATTGTTCCCTATAGGTATATAAACATATCTATTATAGGATAGAAAAATAACCTAAAACAATATTTACCTATTTCCCTGTCACAGAATATAGTGATGATGAAAAAATATCAGCCAATAGTTGAATCTATAGTTTTCAGAGATAGTAAAGAGATGCAGCCCTTTGCAATATTACATCAGTGTATAGAAACATAAAACTTAAGAAACATCAACACTATAAAAAATGAAGTGATTAAAAACAATATTAAAATATAAGGAAGGTGTTTAATACACATCAAGTGAAAACCTAATGATGTTCCCAAAATTAAAACAGAGTAAACACTATAAATTAACAAAAAATTATTGTGAAAATTTTTTGTTAATATTTTCGTTACTTCTTTTAAATAAGAAAATTAATTTAAACGATTCCTGTATAAATATAATTACATATATAATTTTATATGCATCAATTTAAAAATAAACATAGTTCTGTTCTTAACTTCCTCCTCTATAAGATATATTACAATATATTATTTTATATTATCTTATAATCATGTGTTGCTTAATGAAGGGAATATGTTCTAAGACATGTGTTGTTATGTGATTTCATCATTGTGTGATCACCACAGAGTATACGTATTCAAACCTAGATGGTATAGCCTATTGCTTCCAGGCTACAAACCTATACAGCATGTTACTATACTGAATGCTATAAGCAATTGTAACACAGTAGTAAATATTTTTATATCTAAGCTTATACATTACAAAAGAAAAGGTTAATACATTACAACAGCTAGGCAATAGGAATTTTTCAGTGTCATTATAATCTTACGGGACCACCATCTTATATGTGTTCAAAGTTCACAGAAATGTTATGCCGTACACCACTGTATGTTATATTAATGCTATATTTTGTTTTGTCTGTTTGCCATGATTTCTGTCTCTTCCTTAGGAATCAAACCCCATTTGCCTTGCCAAAGTGGTGACGTGTAATTGAGGCTGGGCAAATGAATGTTATTCACATTTTCATACACAGTAATAGACTTGTGGAGAATTCCTGACCCAAGCTGAACCATTGCTTTTCACTGTCTACAATTTGATTTATGAATGGAGACTCAGGATTGAAATGTTCTTTATTTTACAGTACACCAGAAAGCTAAGATTTAAAAAACCCTGTTGCAGAGGTCTCCAAAGCCATACTGATATCTGTCTTTTCCAATGTTTGTTTAGATAATGTCTTTAAATCTTTTTTTGAGCTACTCCAGTACATTGCTCATAAACCTTATACAATTATTTACATATTTGTTGAATGTATTATATTTTAAACTAATTTAAGTTACTCCAAATTTGTATTTGATTAAGTTTAATTCTGTTGCTTAAAACCAAGTAGGTCTTACCTACTTCAAGAATGAATTGCAGGCAAAATCCTTTTAACTAATTCCTCTTCTTTCACTCCATAATTTATTCTATATGCAATAGCTAGTTTTATCCAATTAAAATATGTTTGATCATATTAAAGCTATTTTCTGAATCCTGTTTAGTTTCTTCTATCCCTTAGCATAAAAGTAAAAGACTGTTTAAAGGTTTATAGGTCCTATGCAATATGTACCTTTCTTATATCTCTGACCTTATCTCTTGTTATCCTGTTTTTTGTTTTGTTTTGTTTTGTTTTGTTTTTTTAATCTGCTAAAGCCATCTTGGTCTTATTACTGGTTCTTAGAACACACTTAAATAAGGGGTCTCCTCTATTCAATGGTTCTGTCTGTAGTTATCCGTGAAGCTTACTCAATTATTTCCTTCAGATTTTTGCTCAAATATTACAAAGGCCTAATTTGACTATTCATAATAGTCACTATAACCAAATCTTTAGACACTAACAATTAGTCAATGAAAATTTGCCAAGTAAATGGAAGTCATAAAGCTTTGAGAAAGACAAATTTTAAAAAATAGGAATTGAAAATAAAAATTTTAGAACAACACACATGCATATTCTCCTTTAGCATTTCTTCTGAACTTCTCCAAAAAACTGGGGGCTTTTACTCCATGTAATTGGAAAAGAAAATATTTACAGGGCAATTGGATATAAACTTCAAGCTAATACTACTTCCTGAGCAATTAGTTTACATGAAGTCCACCATAAATTCTAATTTACAGAATGGGTGTTGTGGGAAGCAGGTGATCACTAAAACTCTAACAACATTTACCTCGTATTAATTGCAATGAGTTCCTGAATCCAAGTTACATATCTTCCCATCAGTTCCTGAATATGTAAGAAGAATGGGTGTTTGTTATATAGCAACATTCTCACTTTGATTACTTGACATTTGGAGCCTGCTCAAATTATGATAGGATAGACACATTCATCCACTGAATAACAAAAACAACACATTGTTGCTATTTTCCATCCCTGAGGAAGATGAAAATTGGTGTAAACTTCAAAAACTGGAAAAATCCTAGCCCTGTGATCCATAGTATATACTTATTCATTTAACTACTTTGGTTATTAGAAAAGAAGTAATAATCAATTACTGTAAACTTATCACTTAATAAGTGTGACTGTGTCTGCTATCCAGATGTGCATGCGAATATGTGCCTTGGCAATAGGTATGCTTTTACTGATGTAGCAATTACATTTCAATTGAACACAGGGTAAAAGAGAAGCTTGCTGGCAGGAACTGCCTTTGTGATGTATCTTTGCCTCTGGGATATATCTCCCTTCCAGTTCTGTGCTATATAAAGGTTTCAGCAAATTTATATGATTTCTCAAATTTCTCATGTAAATTTATATGATTTCTCAAATTTATGTGACATCTCATAGGATGTCATATGCTTCCACTGTGTTGTTGATAGAGTCTTAAGCTATAAAAATAATAATAATAACAACACCAACTAATATTTACGGTGGTGACATATGTTAATTTGCTGAGTTAACTCTCAACATAAACTCTATGAAAGAGTTACTGTTATATTTTTCATTTCTACAACTGAGGAGAAAGAGTTACAGGAATGATAAGTAACTTGCTTCGAGTCATAGCTAAAAAGGAGCTGAGCACAATTCAGCCCCAGTTTATCTGGTACCTGAACTGGACAACACTTACAGCTTGTACTTCCAGAGAGAAGGTTAACATTGCACCTGGGCACATGTGAGCCACAGTTGAAGTAGCCAAGCCGTGCTGTGCTAAAATGCAAGGAGCAGAAAGTTGAGGTGGACTGTGAGCCTGTGGAAGTTTCCCAGGGCCACTGGAAGTCATCCTGTCATTCTAAAGCTGTGAGCCTGACATGGGAGGGGCAGCCTCAAATATGGCTTTGGGTCATTCTCCCATTGTCTTAATAAATACTGCCTGGCTGCATTCTATCCCTATGAATCTCTGTAACAAAGTTTTGGGTGGTCACTCACTTAGGATTGTCTTCGAAACCTGCTTCCCTTTAAATTCAGCCTTTAAAGTATCTCCTTGCTCTTGCATCTCTAAAAGTAGCCAGGCAGCAGCCTGAATGCTTGTTGCTTAGATATTTCTTCTGTCAGATATCCTGGTTCATCATTTTTAAGTTCTTCCTTATATAAAGCCCTAGGGAATGGACACAATGCAGCCAAGTTCCTTGCAACTGTGTAACGAGGCTGGTCTTCACTCAAGTATCCAATGCCTTGCTCTTCAATTCCATTTGAAACCTCATTAGAGTTGCCTATACTGTCTCTATTTTTTACCAACATACTGGTCACAAACACTTAAGTACTCTTTAAGGCATCCAGACTTTGCCCACTTTTTTTTTTTTTTTTTTTTTTTTTTTTTTTTTTTTTTTTTGGCCTGTTCCTTGAAATTCTTCCAAGTCTCTGCCCATTACCCAGTTCTAAAGCCACTTTCACATCTTTGGGTAATTGGTATAGCAATGTGAAAAGAAAATAAAAACTTGGGATCATAATTCACCATGCCAAAAGGAAACAATTAAGCTGAAAGCTGAGTCATGCCAGAAACTGCCTTTCCTTTTGTTCCTAAGCAGATAGCTACAGATAAAAGGTTAAGTATCTCCACAGGTAGCTACTCTATGTTCACCCTATCTTATGTAAAGTGCCAATTTTCTGAGCCTAGAGGAACACTTACCTGTTCCTTTTCTTTTGCAACATGTGGGTTACCATACCTTTCCTCTTTCCCATCCAGCCCACTCTTCCCCTTTAAATATGGAAGCCTGTAGAATCATATTTGGAGAAAGGCACAGACCTCCCTCTGCAGCATGTCCTTAACCTTAGAAAAATAAACTTTTAAATTGTTTGAGACCTGTCTCAGATACTTTGTAGTTTGCAGCAACAACCCCATTCTTTGTACAAGTTTTCTGTCTTAGTTAACTTTGTGATGCTTTAAGAGAATATCAAACATGGTTAATTTATTTTAAAAAAATATATATTTCTCACAGTTCTAGAGGCTGAAAAGTTCAACGTCAAGCGGCCACATATAGTGAGGGCCTTCTTTGCTTCATAACAAGGAGGAAGGCATCACATGGAAAGACATCATATACCCACCTCCAAATACTATCAACATATATCTTTAGAGATTATTGCCTAAACACAAACTGTGGGGAACACCTTCAAACCATGGCACAGAGCATACTGGTATCAGTCATCTTTAGGAGCGGTATCCAAAAATCACTTTTGGTTTTCCTAATTAAATGTAATAAGATAATTTTCAATTGTATGTGAGGTAAACACATTATGTGAAACAGGAGCATTTTAGGAATTGAAAACTGAGTGGGAGGTTAGTACTTACCTATGACTTTGGTCAGGTAGGGCATGCACAGTGATTTCAATTCTCTTTGCTTACCTATTACCCCTTCTTCTGGGAGCAGATTCCAATCTCTATGGCAACAAGGAGAGACAGTATGTGATACAGACTGGCTTGATCAAAATATCTCAACTCCCTGATACTCAAGTGATTTTCTCTGTGAATATTAATTTATAATGGAGAAGTAAGATCTCATTAAATTACATTATTATGAGGCTGCACCTTGGTAAAATGTTTCTGAACTCCTGCTGATATCAGCCAGGCATTGCCTTTATCTCTTTTCCTAAACTTGAATGTTTACCTTTAGCCACTTCCTATCCTTTATGT
This sequence comes from Rhinopithecus bieti, assembly GCF_001698545.2. NCBI lineage: Eukaryota > Metazoa > Chordata > Mammalia > Primates > Cercopithecidae > Rhinopithecus > Rhinopithecus bieti. The sequence goes on from NW_016803926.1 coordinate 1,263,962, forward strand.
AAGTCATTTTTGTTTGTTTGAATAATGTGTAAGTTAGCAGAATCTTGATCTTTTTAAATTGTTTTATTTTGCAATCAAAGAACCTAAAGTAATACCAAATTAGAGCAACATTCACAGCAATTTGAATTTAGAAATTTTAAATAAAAAATTCTACCAAGTAGTTTGTCAAATATTTATAAGGGCAAAATAATTCTCAGGTACACAAGTCTCACTGAAAGTTATTTTCTATTTCATAGAGAGAAAATAAAAAATTTGATATGACTGATAATAGTCATTGTGTTGGAAAATTTTGATGATCAGCATTAAAACAATTTAAAATATTGAAATAAGCATGCATAGCTTTAGAATTACAGTTATTAAACTAGTAAAAACTATTTTACTACTAACTCTCAATTTACCTGAAGAAGTAGTTGGAAGAATAAAGTGATTATTTTAACTGAACACACTACATGTCAAGATGAAGAGATTGCTAAAGTTGCATGATAGACAAATGGTAAGGTGCTGTGACTGTGTGTAAAGATTCCTTAATTGACAGTAAATAGTCTAAAGGCCTAGAACAGTTTCAGGCACACAATGGGTACTCAATAAATACTTGCTGATTTAATGTATGAATGAAGTAAATACAAATTAAACCTTGGAAATCTTTCTCCAGTTAGATATGTTAGAAAATATCTGAAATAAAAGATGACCTTAATTTCTAAGGGAAATTAGATCAAAAGTAAATATAAATTTAGATGGGAAATTGTAGTATTGAGTAAATACTCATAAATCATTTAATAGAAACTAGATACCTTAAAAATGAAAGATTATATAATCCCTCCTCTCTCAGACATTCCCTGAGAAAGTTACAAAAGATTTCACATTATAAAGGAGTAAAAAACAACTGACAGACATATTGGAAATGTTCTATCTCAATGCCAGAACAAGAAAATGCAAATTAAGTCAATAATGAAATGTCATTTAAAAGCTTTTAAAACAAAATCCCACATGTTAGTAATGATAAGACAACATTCTTTTGGAAAACATCTAAAATTTTAAGAATTACTTTTTTATTTTCTATTCTCTTTCCCTAGGCTTTCTCTTCCAGTGGCTAAGTGTAATTCATTCTGCCTTATGAAGTATTATTCCAATCTCCATTCTCCTCTACTGTCCACACACATCGCTTTAACTTAGTGTAACATCTTAGTTATCTGAATTCCCACAATTACCTTATGTTTGTCCTTTAGCCTCCATTCTTATTCCACTTGCTACATTCATTAAGCCACAAAGTAATTTTGAGCATGTCACTTCTTTGCTTAAAACCATTGTACCAATATCCCCTTGCTCTCACTTAAGGTCAAACTGCTTAAAATGTTTTCAAAATCCTTTAGTTACTTTTCATTATACTTTTCCATTACCGTTCAATTACTCATTAAGTTAATTTTCCCTTAACTCCATCTCCTATTCCACGGCCCTCAAATCTAAGTTCCAGGCAGTTCCACCTTCTGTTTTCCCAGGTTCTTCCTTACATCTTTACGTGAGCCTATTTGTTCTTGCTATAGAACATGCTTCCTGTAGCCTGATTAATTTTTAAGCATTCAGATATAAAACATAGTTTTAATATCAATCACTTCCTCCATCATCACAACCAGTTATCTTCTAGTCTATTGGCTTAGAAATCTATAATTATCCTATGACTACAACCTTCATCACATATGGGCAGATGGCACCAACCTCTTATTCTTGAAATTTTGCTCACTTTGATGTCTGTAGTACAATTACATTTGATGAATCAATCAATCAATGAAAATTCATGAAGTGTGGACTATTTGGCATAGTATTATCAATTGTAGGATACTTTCCAAAATATATAATCCTTACTATCAGAAAAGTGTACATAATCGTGTTTATAATGGCATTATTTAAAATAAAGCAATATTAGAAATCATCTAAAGGTTCAAATACAGGGCATTATTTAAATAGATTAGGATAGCAGTGGGTACTTACCATTTGTCTGTTTACTTTAAAAATTAGTTCTCCTGAAAACCATCTCTCCTTCTTTCTTATCATTATGATTTATAAGTAATGGGCTCCACCTCCTCTTGAGTAGTAGGCCCTGACTGGCTTAACCTAATCAGAATATTCCATTCTCCCAGAACCAATAATTGGTCCAGGGATTGACAAAGAAAAACCATTCAGAATCAATATAAATGAAAGATAATTTTTAAGGCTTCAAGAGAAGAAAATGTCTTTATTCTTTGCGAATAGAAAGTGGAATGTGATTATGGTTCAAAGATCTGTGGTCTGGTATGGGAGCATCAATGTTTCATTTTTCATTAAACTTTTATTATGAAATAATTATAGGTTCATATTCAGTTTTAAGAAATAATACAGAAAAGGATAGGTTCAACATGGCTGACTAGAGACATCCAACACTTGCCCTCACCAGAAAGAAGAACCGAAATTATGAATAGATCATTACACTCTGAATAGAACATTTAGGAGAGAGCACTGGAGTTCACCAGAGAAGTCACACGAAACACCTGAGACACAGAAAGGGAAGGAAATGAGTGGCCAGTTCAGCCAAGATTGGCTGAGAGCCTAGAGAGTAAGTGAGAGACCCTAAGCAGTCCACATCCTCACCATGGAAAAATTCTGCTGCCCACATGAATCCTGACACTAGCATGTGCAGTGATGTGGATTCCCTGCAAGGGCATTGCACCCAATCAGGAGCTCATGCTAAAACAAATACACCCTGGAGACCAAAGCAGCTGCAGCACAGTGCCATCATGAGAACACAGCCATCACTGAACTGCATTCTATCCTGGAAATGGCAGCCCCCATATCTCTACATTCCAGGCTACCCCACTGACATACCAAAGTGCCCCCCAGGGGGCTACAGTGGCACAGCATGAGCTGGACTCAAAGGTACTTCAATGTCCCCAATACCCTAATTTTCATGGAGTACTATTTCCATGGAAAAGATGGTGCAGCATACCAAGGAGGCAACCCCTGGGACAAAGAAATCCAAAGTGTGTGCTTTACAGAGCGTGAGAGCTCCCTGTCTGGGACTCTGAGAAGTGACCTACTCCCCATCACTAGCACAGTCTGTGGCTCCAGCTGAAATGTAGAATCCCTTCCTCCCTCATGCACACTGCTACAGCAGTTGCTGCCATTCGGATCTCAGGTAGGCAAGCCTCAGAGCTCACTGTCTGGGGCTGAGGGCATTGACCCTTCCCCCACTGCAAGAGTGGCCTCTATGCTCAGGCTGACACATAGAGAGTATGACTCTTTAACCCACTCTACACACCACCACAGCTGCAGCTGCTGTTGCTGCATTTAGGGGGCTGCCTGTCTGGGGCTGAGTGGTAACCACACCCCCACTGGCAGTGTAGCCTCTATACTCAGGCTTGCCCATGAAATACACTATACAGACAAATATAGGCTGAAAGTAAAGAGGTGGGAAAAAATACTCCATAGAAACAGAAACCAAAAGCAAGCTGGAGTAACCATACTTATATTAAATTAAACAGGCTTTAAGGCAAAAATAGTAAAACAAGACAAAGAAGGTCATTATATGAAAACAAGGGGATCGATCCAACAAGAGGATATAACAATTCTAAATATATGTGCACCCAACACTAGTGCACCCATATTCATAAAGAAAATATTGCTAGATCTAAAGAGCGAGATAGACTCTAATACAATAATACTGGGGGACCACAACACCCCCACTTTCAGCATTAGACATATCATCTAGACAGAAAACCAACAAGAAAGCATAGGATTTAAACTGGACCTTAAGACCAAATGAACATAACAGATATTTACTGAACATTCTATCCAATGATTACAGAATATACATTCTTTCCATTGGCACATGGAACATTCTCCAGGGTAGTCTGCATGTTAGGTTACAAAACAAGTCTCAACAAAATTGTGAAAAGCAAAATTATATCAAGAATCATCTCAGACAACAATGGAAAAAATCTAGAAATCAAAAAACAAAAGAAACTTTGGAAACTATCCAAACAACGTAGTCCTGAAAAACCACTGGACCAATGAAGAAATTAAGATGGAAAACAAAAAAAAGTCTTGAAACAAATAAAAATGGAAACACAATTTACCAAAACCTGTGGGACGTAGCAAATGCAGTGCTAAGAGGGAATTTTATAACAATAAACGCCTACATCAAAGAGACAGGAAAAACAAATCAAATAGGCTATCTAATCATGCACCTCAAGAACTAGAAAAGCCAGAATAAACCATATCCAAAATTAGCATAAAAATATAATAAAGATACAATAAGAACTAAACAAAATAGAAACTAAAAAAATAAATAAAAAGGATTTAATAAAATGAAAAGTTGTTTTTTTGAAAAGATGGATATAATTGATAAACTACCAGGTAGGTTAATCAAGAAGAGAGAAGACTTAAATAAGCAAAATAAGAAATGAACAAAGAGACATCATTAGTGATCATCAGAGACTATGATGAACAATTATATGCGAACAAAACAGAAAACCTAGAGGAAATCGATAAATTCCTGGAAATGTGCAACCAAGATTGAATCAGAAGAAATAGAAAATCTGAGCAGTCCAATAACAAGTAGTGAGAATGAATTAGTAATAAAAAAATTTCCCTGCAAAGAAAAGCCCAGGACTGGATGGAATCACTAGGAAATTCTACCACAAATATTAAAAATAATAATAATAATAATAACAATAATGCAAGTCTTCCTCAAACTATTTCAAAGAATCAGAGGAGGGAATTCTCCTTAATTCATTCTATGAAGAAAGCATTACCCTGATACAAAAACCAGAGAAAGACGCAACAACAAAAAAAGAAATTTGAAGACCAATATCCCTGATAAACAGATGCAAAAATGTCCAAAAATACTAGCAAACCAAATCCAGCAGTGTATCAAAGAGATAATACACAATGATAAATTGTGATTAATACCAAGGATGCAAGGATGGTTTAATAAGTGCAAATCATAAATATGGAACATTAAATCAACAGAATGCAGGACAAAAACCACATCATCATCTCCATAGATACCAAGAAAGCATTTCATAAAATTCTACACCCCTTCATAATAAAAATTTTCAACAAATGAAGCATAGAAGGAGCATATCTCAAAATAATAAAGATCATGTATGACAAATCACAGCCAGCATCATACTGAATGAAGAAAAGTTGAAAGCATTTCCTCTATTACCTGAAAGAAGAGAAGAATGCCCACTTTCACGACTCCTATTCAACATAGTACTGGAAGTCTTGGGCAGAGTAATCAACCAAGAGAAAGAAATAAAAAGCACCCACATTAAAAAAGAGAAAGTCAAAACATCCCTCTTTATAAACAATGTTATCTTATATTTGGAAAAAACAAAATACTTCACCAAAAACTCTTAGAACTGATAAATTCAGCAAAGTTGCAAGATACAAATCAACATACAAAAATCAGTGGTATTTCTATATGCCAATAGTGTAATAGCTGGAAAAAAGTCAAGGCAACGATCCTATTTACAATAGTCACAAAAATTAAAAGTTTTAAAAGCTAGAAATAAATTTAACCAAGGAAGTAAAAGATCCTTACAAGAAAAACTGCAACATTGATGAAAGAAACTGAAGATGATACAAGCAAATGGGAATCCATTTCATCCTCATGGATTGGAAGAATTAATATAAGTAAAATATTTCTAAAAGAAATAAATCTACACATTTAATACAATCTCTATTAAAATATTGATGCCATTTTCACAAAATAGAAAACAATATTTAAATTTGTATAGAACCAAGAAGGACCAGAATAGTGAAAACAATCCTGAGCATCACCTGACTTCAAAACATACTACAAGTCTACAGTAACCAAATACCATGATATTGGTATAAAAACAAACAGACAAATAGAACAGAGTAGAGAACCCAGAAATATAGCCACATATTCACAGTCAACAGCCAATTGATATCTGACAAAGCAGACAAGAGCATCCAATGGGAAAAGAAGGCCCTCTTCAATAAATGGTGCTGGGAAAACTGGATAACCACATACAGGAGAATGAAACTGGACCCGTATTACTCACCATATTCAAAAGTCAACTCAAAATGGATTAAAGGCTTAAATGTAAGTTCTAAAACCATAAAACTAATAGAAAAAAACATGGATAATACTCTTCAGACCTCTGGGCCAGGCAACATTTTATGGCTAAGACCTCTCAAGCATAGGCATCAAAATAAAACATAAACAAATGAAAATTTATATTCTGCACAACAAAATAATCACCAGAGTGAAGAGGTAACACATAGAATGGGAGAAAATATTTGCAAACTACTCATCCAACAGGGTACTAATGTCCAGAATATAGGAGGAACTGAAACAACTCAATAGTAAAAAATAAATAATCCCATTAAAAATAGGCAAAGGACATGAATAAACATTTCTCAAAAGAAGACATACAAATTGCCAACAGGTATATGAAAGAATGTTTGTCATCACCAATCTTCATAAAAATGGGAATCAAAACCATAGTGAGATATCATCTCATCCCAGTTAGGATGGCTGTTATTAAAAGAACAAAGCAGCGACCAAGCGCGGTGGCTCACGTCTGTAATCTCAGCTCTTTGGGAGGCCGAGGTGGATGGATCATCTGAGGTCAGGAGTTCGAGACCAGCCTGACCAACATGGTGAAACCCCATCTCTACTAAAAATACAAAAATTAGCTGGGCGTGATGGCATGCGACTGTAGTCCCAGCTACTCTGGAGGCTGAGACAGGGGAATCGCTTGAACCTGGGAGGTGGAAGTTGCAGTGAGCCGAGATTATGCCACTGCACTCCAGCATGGGTGACAGAGTGAGACTCTGTCTCAAAAAAAAAAAAAAAAAAAAAAAAAAAAAAAAAAAAAAAAAAAAAAAAA
>NW_016803926.1:1271144-1285915 GCF_001698545.2 Rhinopithecus bieti
AAAAAAAAAAAAAAAAAAGACAAAGCATAACAGATATTGGAGAGGACGTAGAGAAAAGAGAACTCATACACTTACGCTATTGGTGAAATGTAAATTAGTATAACTACTCGAAAACAGAATGAAGATTACTCAAAAAAATAGAACTACCATATGATCCAAAAATCCTACTACTAGGTATTTACCCAAATGTAAAGAAATCCATGTATCAAAGTGATATCTGCAACATGCACTTGCATGTTTATTGCAGCACTACTCACAATACACAATAGCAATGATATGGAATCAAATTAAGTGTATGTCAATGAACAAATGAATAAAAAACAATGGGGTATATGTCCCATGAAATACTACCCAGACATAAAAAAGAATAAAATTATGTTATTTGCAACGACATGGATTATACTGAAGGCCATTATGTTAAGTGTAATCAGCCAGGTGTAGAAAAACATACAGCATGCTTTCACTCATATGTGGCAGATAAAAACCTTTGATCACACAAACATGGAGAATAGAATGATGATAGATACCAGAGATTGGGAAGCTGAGATGAAGAAAGATTGGTTAATGAATACAAACATAAAATAACATAGAATTAATAAGTTGTGATGTTTAATAGCAGACTGTGGTGACTAAGCAACAATATATATATTTTTTATATTTCAAAATAACTAGAAGAGAGGTCCTCAAATGATACCAACTTAAAGATATGATAAATATTCACGGTGACATATACCTCACACACCCTAACTTTGTCATTACATATTTTACATATGAAACACAAGTACCCCATAAAAATGTAACGTATGTGTTAAAAAAGAAACAGTACAGATAGTTTCTATGTACTTGATACCTAATCTCCACCAATGATATCTTGAAAAACTACAATACAGTATCACAGCCAAGATATTGACATTAATACAGTTAAGATATTGAGCAGCTCCATTACAAGGATACCTGACATTGTCCTTTTATAATCACTCCTATCTCTCTCTCACCCTACCCCTCTCTCCCTATCCCTGACCCCGGCAATCTTTAATGTGATCTCCATTTCTATAATTTTGTCATTTCAAAAGTGTTATATAAATGTAACCATAAATTTTGTAACGTTTTCCACATGGTATAATTCTCTGAATATTCATCTCAGGTTCTGAGGGTATCAATAGTCTGTATTTTTTAATTGCTAAGTAGTATTCCATATTCCATACTATGGATGTATCACTGTTTAGGCATTTACCTGTTGAAAGGTTGGTTCCAGTTTGGGGCCTATTAAAACTAAAGCTACTATGAGAACTCATGTACAGGTTTTTGAGTGAAGTAAATTTTCATTTCTCTGGCACTGATGACCAACAGTGCAATTGCTGATTTGTATGTTTAGTTTTACATGATACTGTCAAATGGTTTTTCAGAGTGGCTATACCATTTTACATTTCTACCAGCAAAGTGGTAATAATCCCACCATTGATTATACATATAGTAATTCTATTACAGCAGTAGATTTTTTAAAAAAATTGATTATATTTTATAACTCTATGGTGGTATTATTAAGAGATGCTCAATGGTGAGGTGATGATTTCAAATAATACTTAATTATTTTAGAGTGCCTAAACAGGATTTTAAATAACTAATTAATCATAAATTCCCAGGAAAAAAATCCAACACTTAACCATTAAAGTAAATTTTCTAAGACTGTAATTTCTAACTAGCGTGTCAGAACAGACTGCTGGGTCACAGGCAGCGGGCTGAAAAGGAAGAGGAGTCCCAGAGGCATCCTGCTGCTGGTGTTTCCCCTTCTGTTGTAGGACAATGGAAAGACCTATGGGTAGGGATATTTGGGGGACTGGGTGAACTGGCTACTGACCAAAAGAAACAGGAATATTTTAATATGTTAATAAACCAAGCGCCTGTAAAAAAAAAAAAAAAAAAAAAAAATCAGGCTGAATGTATATCAGCCTATTTACAAGTGTGCTGAGATACTGGCCTTGCAGTGCTTGGGCTGGTCAAGTGGAGACTGAGTAACCAGTTGCCTCATTTGGCTAGGACTCTGGGCCATTCTCCTCTAGACACAAACAGCCTAGGTCAGGTCACCTCACTAGGCTACAGAAATGTCATTTTCTATGTCTCTTTTGATGTCATAATCTATGAAGCACTTTTCTAAGTCAGAGATGTGCCACTCACCTCTTCATTTCTATTATCTTAACAATATTTTTTCCACTAAATTGAGCAATATGCTTTGTTTATTGTATTCATGTGTATTTGTGATGCCTTTCTTGATCATTAATAAAGTTAACTGAAGCACGGCAGTTGAGGCAAGAAATTTAGATTTCAAAACTTGGCTCCATAATTTACTGTGTGAATGTGGAATACACTTTTAATTTCTTTATAGCCACAAGTTGCTTCATGATTAAAATGACAGGATAAGAAGAGAGATTCATCCAAGTAACAATTATTTGTTGAGGTTTTGTGAATCTTTAAAATAACCTGTATCTGTGAAATCAGAAACTTACACATTTGAAAAACTTGACTAAATAGAAAGTAGGCATTTGAAGACAATTTTCAAAACCTTATGTTAAAAAGTGTCTGTAGATGACATGGATTGTACTTGAGGATAGAAAAGTCAAGGAATACAATTAATACAGTCAAGCAGATCTCCAGTTTACATTTAAATTAGAACATGTGAATGGTTTAATACTCGATTTCCTTACAAACAAACGAGATTGAAATAGCACATACCAGTTAGGCGCAGTGGCTTACATCTGCAACCCCACAACTTTGGGAGGCCGAGGAGGGCAGATTAATTGAGCTCAGGAGTTCAAGACCAGTTTGGGCAATATGAAACCCTGTCTCTACTAAAAAAGCCAAAAATCTAGCTAGGCATGGTGGCATGTGCCTGTTGCCTCAGCTACTGGGGAGGCTAAGGTGGGAGGATTACTGGAGCCCAGGAAATTGAGGCTGTGATGAGCCATGATTGCACCACTGCACTCTAGCCTGGGTGACAGAGCAAGACCCTGTCTCAAGAAACAAAAAAACAAAAAACAAAAACAAAAATAAAATAGCATATACCTAGAAAGTTGCTGTAAATATGAAATAAGGTAATATATTCAGCACAATTTTTACAGCTCTTGGTACATAGTTCTCACTAAATATTATTAGTATGTATTTGACTCTTGTGAAGATGAGATCATTCATATCCATGCAGGAATCTCCCCTGCCACTGTTGTTAGTCAAGAAAAAGGCCAAATGAAAGCATAGTAAATAAAAATATCTCAACTATGTGATAGACCTGAAGATATTAGGTGTCTTACCATGCCTCAATTCTAAACAACCTTCTTAAATAGCCTGGAGTTTGTACGAAGAGGCTAATTTAGCCTTCAATTTTGAATAGTTACATAAAAAATTAAACTAGCTTAGCCAGATTATATAAACTCTTAAAAGGAGATGTAATAGCTTAGAGTTATCACTTGACATATTTTATTACTCCTTTCCATTAGGTAATTACTCCATACTAATGTTAAAACTTGGGCTTATAAATGCTATTTATAAGACTATAAAGACTCTTTTTTTTCTTTTTGTAATCTCTTTCTTCTTTGTCTTGGCAGTCAGTTCACTATGAGAAAGGGACAAACATCAGCAATACGTGATAAAATCAGACAGAAAGTAGAGTACTCTCTAAAATTAAATAAGATAATCTTAGTGTTAATTACTAATAATTACTCAAATTTTTCCTTAACATTCATCTAATGAATACATTACCTAGCTTAAAATTTGTGTTTAAAAGAATTATATTTTGAAAACATATATGTGTGTATATGAATGTGCATGTATATATATGTTATATGTAGATTAGATAGGCTATGCCTAAACTTCACCAATACAATTTAGCTAAAAGGTGCTAAAGAGCATTTCTCATTATATATTAATACCTAGGCTGTCAGAAAGTTCTACACCCCATTCTACTGCCATTGTCTTCTAGACTACACAGATTTGACTAAATTGACTTGCTAAGACCCTGTGCAGGTATTTTTCAGAGTCTTCAAACTGAGGTGGGCATTTCTGAGATTCAAAAAATAAAGAAAAAAAAAGTACACATTTTAAGCAGCAACACTCACTAGCTATGTGATTTTGGGTAAGACGATCCCTCTGAGCCTCAACTTCTGCATTTTAGAAATACAGAATCAATTTACTGCATAAAATGTTATATATATATATGAACATTAGGTAACGTCAATCCTTCTGACACAGAACCTGCTGCGTAGTATACACTGGAGGTTTCCTTCTCCCCTTCAAGTGATGAGAATACAAGTGAGTGACTCTATATCTAAGAAAAAGAGGCTTAGGTGCTTTTAATAGTGAATTCTATTTCTACCATGATTGTTGATTATAATCTGGATGGTAATTGAAAATCCTAACAATGGGCATCAACCAATTCTGAAGTATGACATGATTAAGGTCCTTAGTTTACATGTTTACTACACAATTATTTAACATTATAGATATATATGATTAAATTTGGGGTATCCACTGACATTACCCAAGTAAATAAGAGACTGGTTTTAAGTAAACTGCTGATTTTTCCCTCAAAACTGAGAAATACCCTTAGCTCAGTTTCACGTAGGTTGCCAAATTAACATGAATTTTCTGATTGAGCTACAGTGAATTTGTGAGCGCTGTCTAAGCAACTGCCATTCATTACATAGCACATAATATCTTCGGTTTTGGAGAATTCAGAAAATTTCAGAATTTCTACTTTTTAAATTGAGGATTAAAAAACTGCCACCTCACCAAAGTAGTACAGAATTTAGTATGTTATGACCTTTTGTGTTTATTAATTTAAATTACATAATTTTACTTTCAGGAGATCATGATCTTACAAAGTATACTTAGCCCCACAAAGAAAATCAAAAGACATCCTTATGTTTTCAGAAAAACACCCACTATCTATAACTATGAGCAATTTATTTTGTATATCAATTATTTTATTCCTTTCTGTTGCTGAATAGAATTTCATTATAGATGTACCATCATTTGTTTATTCATTCCCCAAGTGAGAGACACTTGGGAGTTTTGAGTTATAGATAATTATGAATAAAGATATTATGTACTTACAGTTATCTGTGTGAACATAGATTTCATTTCCCTTGGAAAGCACGTAAGAGTGGATTGCTGTAATGCCGCGAGTGAATGTTTAACTGTATAAAATCTTCCATAGCCTTTTTTTATAGTAGCTGTACTGTTTTTCTATGTTGATCAGTGATATATGACAGTTCCAGCTGTTCTGAATTCTTTTCCAACACTTAGCACTAAGTACTGTCAGTTTTTTCCTACTCATTCTAATGACTGTGCAGTGGTATTTTAGTATGGTTGCAATTTTGATTTCTCAAATGATTAATGATATTAAGCATCTTTTGATATGCTTATTAGCCATTTTCTCTGATGAACTGTCTGAACAAATCTTCTGACAATTATTTTATTTGGTTATTTCGTTCCCTTATTGTTGAGTTTTGAGAGTTCTTTATATTTACAGATAGAAGTTATTTATCAGCTATGTAACTTGCAAATATTTCTTCTCATCTCATTTTTATATTTTAATCCTCTTAAAGTGTTTCAGAACCAATTTTGATGATGCTTAATTCTTTAATTTTATTTTAAATACAGCATGATTTAGATGTTTTATCTAAAACAGTTTAACCCAATGTCACAAATAATTTTACTACATTTTCCACTAAAAGCTTCATAACTTTCTATTCTAATATTAGGTGTATAATCTTATTTGAATTAATTTTATACAAGGTTTAAAATATGAGTTGAGTTTAATTTTTTTGCCTATGAAAGTCCAACTATTCTAGGGTAATTTCTTGAAAATACTATACTTTTTTATTGAATTACTTTTGTCTCTTTGTCAAAAATCAGTTATCAATGATTATGGATGAAGAAGGAAGGAAAGAAGGAAGGAAGGAAGGAAAAAAGAAAAGAAAAAAACAATCAAAAGATCAGTGTTCACTCTTAGACAATACATGTAATTATGTATCTCCACTAGGATTTTCCAAAACAAGTTTAGTGTAGATTAGTTTATACTCAGTAGATTATTTTTATACTCATGTCTTGCACATGTAGATAACTGAAGGTAAATTGGGCAATCAAATTGTATTGTCTCTTACTTAACATCTCTATATTAAATAAAACATAAATCACACCTCTAGTGTTACAAAAATGTATTAAATTTCAATTTTACTTAAAGCTAGTAATGAGTGCATTACTTTAAAATATTACACTTTATAAAATCTATTTTAAAAGCACAAAAGATAAGTATGTCATATACTTTATATACCATCTTTAGGTCTTTTGGAATCATTTGTTTCTGAGCTTTGTCTCTTTGTTCAATCCCAGTTGAAAAACAAGGTAAATAAGGTTTTATTTTCTTCCTGGAACAAGTCTGGTTGGGAAGATAGAGGAGTAAATAAATGTCAAACTACAATCATTCATTCCGCAAATGATTATTAAGTAACTAGCCCTCTTACCCATTCCCAGAAAAAAATAATAATAAAAAAAAGGCAAAATACAAAATAATGGTTCTTATAAACCTTGTGTTGTAATAAAGAAAACAGACAATACAAGAATAACACAATAATATAAGATAATTAAATTGCATGTGAGAAATTGCAAATTACAATAGGAAAAAAAATTGAATGGAATAAGGGTGTTTCAGTTTATAAACGCTGCAATTTAAACTCTCTTGGTAAGATTTATTTGAAAAGAGATGGTTTTAGCAAAGACTGGAAAAGCATGAGGTAGTTAGCTACATAGATATCTCAGGAGAGAGTATTCCAGGCAAAGAAAAGGCCAGTGCAAAATCCCTAAGGTATGTATGCACCTAATGAATATAATAAAAAAATATAGGGGTCAGGGTAGCAGGAGCAGAATGAACAAGGGGGAAAAAAAGGAGATGAGATCATATAAAAACTTGTGGGCAATTGCAAGGCCTTTGGCATTGCATCTCCTGGGATTAAACCGGAACCCATCATAGAGTTCTAAGTAAAGATGTGTTGTGAACTAATGTCTGTTTTTAAATGCTGCATTGAAAGTAGACAATGGAGCAGTTCAAGGAGAAGGAGAGGTAAGTGATGTAGGCCCATACAGCTGCAAGAACACAGAGAGCGTGATTTTCAGCCTGGGTAAATCAGGACAGCTTTCTGACAGAGGTTACCCTTGAGTTTTCATGTACTATTAATAGAATTTTGGTGCATATCCTACCTAGGATAAGGTCAATGAGTCATTTGCCTTTAGTGGGTTTATAAAGAGTAAGAATTTGAGTTATCTCCACCCTAAAAATAGTAAAAGAGATTAATACTAGGAGCTTGTAGCTTAATCTCCTCAAAGGCATCAGAAATTATAGACAAGAACTTTTTTATAATTTTTGTGAACATTATAACTTGTTAACTTTATTTCTTACTAAATTATGTGGAATCCTGGAATCAACTAATATCACACATGTTTCTTATCTGTAGACAATAAACAAAATTCAGTGGCCGTCCTGTGCTTCTTTCTATATCTTATATAATTACACTTAATGCTTTCCACCCAAAATCACCTCAGCATGCATTTTGAAATTCCCTTTCTATTGCAAATAATTTCCTTATAAAAGCTTGTAACAGAAAATATCTCTCTATTCTTCCTATTTGAGTCCTAGAAATCCCCTAAGCCCTCTTTGGTGGAGTGTACTTGTTCACCATGTCATTTGGAATTCCCATGTCAGGTGCTTATTGAGAAGAAGGAAAAGAGTCAGCATTACTTTTGTTACTTTGCATCACTTTCAAACCTTTTACCTCCCTCTTCTTATGTACAAGACCACCATGTTTTTGAAGCTTATCCCATCTAGTCTAGTTTATTCCACTAATATCTATTCAAATTATTTTCCTTAATAATTGAGGTCCCGGACATCTGTCTTACTTTTTTTTTTTTTTCTTGAATTCTGTTACCATAATTGTTATGACTGTCATTAACATTAATCAACAAGTATATCTGACTTACCACTTTCTTTTTGACATGTTAGGATCACATGTGAGACTCCTCTGTTTTGATAAAAGCATTGTGAGCAGAAATGATCTATGTTACTTTCTAGCCAGATAGTTTAATTGCTGGTTTGAGATCCTCCAGAGTGCTTTCTTTTCCTCTGGCATGACAAGAAGTAATACTTGTTGATAGTGTTTACTGCTTCAGTCAAGATCCCTAAATAGGGATGAAAAATAGAATACTTAAGCAGACTAGTGAGAGGATAGCAGCATGAGTGAAATATACACATTTGTTTTAACCCACTGAGATATGGATATGTTGATAATGTAGCATGAATTAGCCTACTCTGCCACTGAGTAACTTATACGTTGTTATAAAATTGAATTAACGTATGTGTTATAGGCTAATGGGTGGGCTGGTTTTGGTTGGAAACCGTTATCGTAAAGTGGAAGCATGATAATCCTTATTACACAGTGGCAAAATAGTTGAATTCTCACCACTATAAGACAAAATATATTTTATGAATTTAACAGATCTAGAAAAGAGATTGAAAAACAAAATTCTAGCAGTGTGTCTTGGCTGTGGTTGACAAATTACTATAAAAAAAGGATGAGCTCAGAAAATATTTGCATGGTTGAAAGCAGAAGGAAGAATAAAAATAATCCAGAAATTCAGAGACTTGTAGGATTGAAAGATGTAGCTGTTTCTTATCACCAACTTATAAAATACAAAACTAAGAAGGCCTTTAAGTGTAAGGGCTGATTAGAATACATCCTTGCTGTGAGATTCAAATGAATGTTATGGCTGCCACAACAGCTGGTAAGACATGTGAAAGAATTGAGGTACCATCCGGCACACTTCTCCCTTAGACAACATGGCCCAGTGAAAAGAAATTAGAAGTATAATTTCTTAGGTAACAGAGGCATATTCTGTCAAGAAAGAGACATAGAAGAAAGGGATGTTTATCAATGGACTGTGAGTACGAGTATCAGTACCTCAAAAAGAATAGCTTTGAGAAATGTGTATTACTAAAAAAATCATGGTCCTGGATATGTGCTCTCCAAGGTGGTACACGAACCACATGGGGCTATTGAGTGTGACATGTGGCTAATGCAATGAAATAATTGAATTTTTTAAATTTTATTTTGATTAATTTAAATTAAAATCCTGAAACATGTTAAATATTTTTTGTTAAACACAATTTTATTTTTTGGAAAGCCTTTTTCCACTGAAAATGTAGCATCATAATTGAGATATGCATTACATGTAAAATATACCCTGTACTTTGCAGACTTAATAAAAAAAAAGTAAAATATCTCATTCATGATCATTTTGTATTGACTGTAAAATATAACATCTTACACATTTGAGTTAAATAACATAGATTAGAATAATGAATTTTACCTACTTATTTTTTAAAATTTTTTAGTGGACTATTTTTAAATGGCTTAAGTGGTCTTCATTACGTTTTAGCAGATTGTACTGATGGTACTGAAAAACAGTTGTGACAATTTGGGACTTTAAATCCTCCTCGCACTCCTATACTTGTGCAGACTTGAAACAAGCTGAGACAACCAGATGCCCAACCTCCAGGAAGCCATATTATCTACTGTTCCTGTTTAAATATGGCAAAGTAAAAGAATGGAGAGGGGGAAGAACCTTCTCCAGAGAGCACCTTGAGAGCCATGAAAGCAATGGACCATGGAGCTCCTCTCAAGAAGGGATAATCCTCATCCCCAAGGAGTGGGCACTCATAATTTCTGCCTAAGGAGATTAATACAGAACATTTGTTGTTGTGTCTTCCATTACTCTCCTCTCTCAGTGTGTATTACTGATATTCTCTCCCTGCTCTTCCCCATATATCAGATGAATGCAGTCAGAATACTTGTTATTTTAGTGTACAGAGCAAAATAAGCTATATTCAGACTGAAGTTAGAGACTGCTGAGCATAACCCCTGAGACAGAAACAATCACACATCATAAAACAATCCTGGGCTTTGAGCTTGATGCCCTGACCAGACAGAACCGGCTTCTCTCACTTGGAAAGTATCTTTTTATTTTCTAACTATAGGAAAGAAAGGAAGCTGAATATGTGGGGCACTGTAGTAACCATTAAAGCTGTTCACCAAATATTTCCAGCTTTCTTTTTTCTTTGAATAATTGTGCTGTTGGATCTTTTATGTGGGGTGGGGCCATTTGAAAACTTGTGATTTATAAATTGAAGACATTTGTGTCACTTCTGGGCTGAAACAATCCTCTCTTATCCAGTAACCAACAATTTTGTTGTTGGTTCCTGCTTCGTTAGCCTGTGTACCTGAGTGGACATATGAATGGAGCTTCTCTGCTGAAGCATAATAGACACAAACCATCGGCAAGAAATAAGCTTCGTTATTTTATGTCACTGAGATACAGGGACGGTTGGCAACCTCGGCTTATCCTGGGCTATCCTGACAGGCATACTTGACATCTAATTAGATAACTCATTCAACAAACTGGTCTTCATTCAGAAAACCATTCTCATGACTCTACACTGCTCCGTTTTATAAGCTATGTTTGTTTTACTTCTGAAATCTTAAAATTCATCTATCCTTTCGCTAACCATTTTTTATTTTTGTAGAATCCCATGCTAAAAGGACATTTGTCCTTTGAATGTGATGAGATATTTAATCTTTTAACATATTCCTTTCTCTGAGATTCATAGCTTTGGTCTGTAACCTAAACATACGAGTTTATGACTTCCTAAGCATGGGAATTTTGGCCTTCGTAAAACTGTATTTATATTGTTCACGTGTCTGTCTTTTTTTCCCTGAATGACAAATTGAACTTTACTTGAGCCCTGTGATTCTGGAAATCAGTGAATTCAAAGAACTCATCCCACCTATTTATATTCCAGAAATGGCTTAAAGCAAGGAACTACCCTTCTCCATGTTACTTAAGTAAGACTCTAGGATGCTCCCATTGTTCATCTATGAAATGGCCAAACACAGACCCCCCACCTCCCTGCCGCAAAATTACCATTCTTTGCCTCATCAATGATTAATTGTACTATTTGGGCACACTGACCAATCTGGACAAAATACCTGCCTCCCTTGACTCAACCAAATTTAATTAAGCTTCTCTCCTTCCTCTAGCTTCCTGAACTTTGACATCCCTCAGCCCTTAGTCTGAGCTCATATTCAATCCCTCCTTAACAGCCCCTCCAGAGAATGGACTGACCTCAAGAAAAAACATTCCCTGATCAACTGTCTAATCATACGACCCTTCCTTTCACTTCCACTAACCCACTTCCTCTAACCTTGTTTCACTCCTCCCTATTTAAAAAGCAAAACAAAACAACAACGCAAAAACCTTTCTGCCTTACCTGTGACATCCTCTCAGATCTCTTGGCCCTTGCATTGTTCCTATTACAACAACACTTCCCTGCTTTGTGAAATAATCTCTTTGAATAAAATCTTTCCTTATCTATGTTGAGATTTGTTTTTCAATTAATAATTTTATTTTATTATTGCTATTATTATTATGTAATACAATTTAACAATTTTATTATATCTTTTGACAACATTTCCACATTCTGCAGTGTGTTATTTCATATTTCAAGGTAATCTGATCATTATTACTAAAAATAGAATAAAATTATAATGAAAAATTCAAATTCTTACACTCTGTATGCCATATCCCTACACAGATTATGTGATATTAACCCTGGTCACCTCGGCAACTGCATTACTTTGGTTAGTGTGTTTTGTAATTCTATGATACAGCTTTATTTTTCTTACCTTTCCTCGTTTTCACACAGTCTTATAACCCACTTTTCTGTAGAATTTCAATGTTTGTTTCCTCTGCTAGAAACATCACTCACGTGCTTGTGATTCCCCCCCCGCCTTTTTTTTTTTTAACTAAATTCTCAGTTTGGAAGTCAGTTTGTTTGGGAAACCGTCCTCAAACCCCTCATCCTGTTTGCAGTCCCCTCCTATGTGCTGCTTCCTTCCCAAATGCTTCTACCCTCATTCGTCCTGTTTCATTAACGAATGACTCTTCCATCAAGGCATCATAATCCTGAATTGTAAACATCCCTTTTAATTTCTAGGTAAAATAATCATTTCTTTCAAGAAGGGGGAAAAATCACTAAAAGAGAATGCTGATAGTAGTGCAATTTACAAAGCTTGGGTTATTCAATCTGGATTGCTATCATATAAGAAATATGGTAAAAATGTCCAGAATGGTTTGACATCATCAGTCTGGTCAACTCCACTGTGCTGAAATAATACAAGTTTAAGATAAGCCCTGTTTCTTATGGATCTATTCCTAATCTCCTGGAGACAATATAATTGCTTCCAATAACAATTTACACAAGCAGAAAAGTACAGATCTATATAAAGGAGAAAAACTCCTGAAGGCAATCACAGTTGAAAGATGTTACCTATTATCAGGCACACAATAAAGAAATTTTTTTATATTATCATGCACAGCAATTAGCACCCTATTGAACATATCTAAATGGCATCTTGATTTTAACTTTGAACAGAGAAGACCCATTGAAATATTTGATTCAAACAAGGGATCTCTTAACTCTAAAGGTGAATCCAAGCAATGCAGAACAATTTCAGTGCTTTTCTACCAACTTCTCTCTTTTTCAAATGATTTTTTTTTTTCTTCTAGCAAACTTCTAGATGTTGACAGGCTTCAACTCTTAGTCCTAGGCTATTTCCACCCTTCTATCTGTTCTAACTCCTAATGTGTTCTAGTTCAATACCATGCTTTCATAAATATTCAGACTCTTAAGTTAAAAAAGTACCTGACATCTTCATTTAAGTGTCTAATACAAGACTAAATATGAAAGTGTTAAAGTAAAAATTGAAAATTAAGATCTTCAACTTCTTTTCTACCAGTCATTTGCATAAAGATAAATAGCACCAAATGGACCAGTTGCACAAGCCAAAATCTTTCAGAAGCAGATCTAAAAATCTGGATTCAAAGCTTTTAAGTCTAGGGATTGGGTTCCTCAAGAAATATAAAATTATGAATACACATTTTTATTGAAAATGGTATTTTCAATGAGAAAGTAATCACAACAAATTATAAATTTAAAGAAATTGACAAACACCACAAGCATTCCAAAATGCCAGATATCATTAGTGCAAGATATATAAGATACAGAAGACATATACTAATATTTTTGGTTCTACAGAAAAGATGACTTTGTACTCAATCATAAACAGTCTTTATAGTACTGAGAGATTAAAAATACAAATGAACAATAGCCAGACTATACCTATAAAAATAGAACTCTAATCTATAATTTGTAGCAACTAGACTGGGAAGCCAAACTACTGTCTACAGTAACCAGTCCAGGGAGTCAGACCCACTATCTCTAGCAACAGTTCAGGAACAAAACAAGAACCCTTGTATCAGTCAGCCCCAAATGGCTAGGATCTGATTAATAACTGAGAGCTAATTGTGTGCCCATTTTTCCAATTTAGAACCAACCAAGGAAACCCAAGTATGCACCCCTAACTATTCACATAGAATGAATGTCCTACTTCTATTTAGCCTGCCTACAGCTTCTCCGTGCAAACAGACCACAGTCGGGACATCACTAAGGCCTTTCCTTTTTTACCCACTCTTTTGTTTGCTTGAAGTCTTCTCTCTTTTCTGTTTGTCTTTGAGTCTGACAAACACAATTAATAATGGCTTACTCCCTTACTGTACTGAGGTCTCAATAAAAGCCCATGCTTGTTCTGGGGGCTGTGTTTATTTCCATAGTATCACTACCAGTTAATTTCCCTAAAACAAAAACTAAAACCAGGATTTCTAAATAATTCAATTTTATGTGATTCTAGTTAAAGAAAAGGAAAACAATGTACACTGAATCTTAAATCCCATCATTGCAATTCCAAGTTTATTCCTGGCAGGTGAAAATTTCAGATTTGTCTATTCCTCAGTAAGATCTATATCCTCTGATTTTACTGATGATTGAAAGAATTTTCCACTGACTGCCTTCTGACACTATTCATCTCAAAATCTGCTTCTCCCTTACAAGTTCAAGTCTCTAAGTACCTTCGTGGCACAATGGCAGATGGAATATTCCTAGAAGTATTTTCTACCTGAGGACAGCCAGTGGTAAATATGCATGTAAGTAACATTAGACTATGTCCAAACTAAATACATCCTCTACTCAATTTTACCTAGACTGAAGGCTGGATTCCTTCTACACACGCACGCGTGCACACACACACACACACACACACACACACACAAACTCTGATGATTTTAACACTGCCAAAAATAAGAGGAGATCTGATGGAGGGAAAAAATAATACAGAGTGGAAGGTAACTATGCATCGCCTACTCAATTTTGCCCAGGCTGCAGGCTGGATTCCTTCTACACACACACACACACACACACACACACACACACACACACACACAACTCTGGTAATTTCAACACTGTCAAAATAGGAAGAGATCTGGTGGAGGGAAAAGGAAAATACCGAGTGGAAAGTAACAGTGAATTTAACCAATTACTGGTAAAATATTTTATTTTTTTCAAATTTTACAAAAACTTAAAGACACAGGCTAGAATTCTTCCCCAAACCTTGGAAAATGCCTATTAAAGGATGAGCCTAGAGACCAAATTTTATTACTTTTGGAGTCAATGTATCTCTGACCAACAGTGATCTTAAATTTTGCTTTTTTTTCCTACACCCATCAAGCCCTTCTGTTAAAGAGGAGCCATGTAGATATAAAAAAAAAAAAAAAAAAAA
>NW_016803926.1:1286278-1290725 GCF_001698545.2 Rhinopithecus bieti
ATAAAAAAAAAAAATGAAAATAAAGATTAATGTACCTATGGGCAGAAAACTGAAACATTCTGCTGAGAATATTAGAAAAAGCAAAATTTGAGGCAGCGCAGTACGCTGGAATAGACTGGGAACTAGAAGCGAGAGACTGCTGCAGAAGATTTTGCCCCTGAGCTCTGAAGGTTAGTATAATTACCTTCTAGGTTCAAATGTTAAGTTTTCTCTTTGTGGTGCTCTTCCAGCCTTTTAGCACTGAGTGTTAAATAAAGTCTTGTAATAAATATGTAACCTGGGCTTTGGAGAACTAAGGAATGGATTTCTATCCTCCCTTGAGACAGGCCCGTGCAAGACGTTGTGGTTTTTCTTGACTCGCTTGTATGAAGTCAGACATTGAGGTCACTGTCTTTACCTCTTCATGAAGTAGTTAGATCCAGTGCAAGAGCTGATCTGTTGTTTTGAGACCGAAAAGGACACAGGAGACAGAAAAGAACCAGCAACAGACAGGGGAGACATAGGCAGGGAGAACAAAGCGAGAGAGGTGAGATAATCTCTTTGCTTATGTGATACTCTACAGAGTTTTCAGGGGAAACAGGAATCAAAAACCGAGAAAACATGCCTATTCATAAATATATAAATAGTTAAGCTTATTATTAACAACGTAAATCCAAGAGCATGTATGCAGGTAGCTCACATGTGACTCCGAAGCTATAGCTGATTTTCAGTATTTTCATCTAGAATTAAGTCTAGTATTATTATATACTTTTAGTAAACCATCAACAGCTATTCGATTGGCATCAGTAGGTGTGTTAACCTTACTTTGCTGTTCGTTTTTACATAATTCTTTATCAGTACCTCCTATGGTTGCCCCTGACAGTGCATCTACTTGACAGTACATATGAGTAGTTGCGTTCTTTAATATTTCTTATGGAAGGGTAGGCTAAGATCAGTTTCTCACAAGTTACTGTATTCTAAGACAGTGACGAGTAGCACTTAGAAACTTATTTAAAATGCAAATTTGAGGATCCCTCCTTAGACCTACCCAATTAGAATCCAGCAATGGGAGATGTACTAGGTCTTCAAGTGACACTTTTACCCTCAACAGTATGAGAGCTTCTTGTGGAATATAACTATTTAGCCAGAGGCATTCAACTAATACTTCTATTACTGCATCATTTTCAATTAATGTCACACTGCAGCTGACACGATTTTTCCAACATGACTATCAAATCATACCACTAACCCAAAGACTCTTAGCATAAAGAACCCTGTATAATCATCAGAGCTGGTACACTACATTGCTATTATTGCAATAATGCATGGAAACAGAAATAGGTTTTGGAAATAAAAAGTTAAATTATATATATTTTTTAGTCAATTGGAAAACCCTTATGTTTAATAGAAGAGTTTGCATATTATAACTTGGTATAAATTTGATATTAGAATACAAATATATTTTTATGACAACAACATATACATACTTTAAATTTTTTCAAAACAAGAATATTCCACTCTTGGACCCCAAATAGACTTGAATATCAAGTTTTGTAGCTTTATGAGTCTAGGGTAAAAATAAGAACAAGTCCAGGGTATACCTAAGTGTAATGGAGAAATCTCCGATCCTGAAGCAGAGAGCATAGGATACTTTCTGGAAAAGTGAAAAAAACACTTTCTGAGAAGTCTTATTGTACCTCTTATACAAGTTTGCAGTCTTAATTTATATTATCATTACACATGTGAAGAGTTTACTATAAAGTAGTTACAGAAAACGGTTCTTCCAAATTTCTTATAAAAATATTAACCCAGGTCTCAAAATTTAAACAGATACATTATTAAGAAAATGAATAGAAAACATTTTTTAAAACCACTAAGGAACCAAAATACAATAGGCAAGAATCAGCAGAAACATAGGAAGCAGAATTATAACTCAAAATAACTAAAAGATATTAATGATTAAAGTATCAAACTAAAGCAACTACTCCATTGTATATCAAAAAATAAAAGAACGTAATAATATATATAATTTAAAAGCAAACAAATTTACAAAAATAAGTGTCATTACTAAAATTAAAATATAAAATAAAACATTTACTATTTAATTTCAAGTTAGACACAATCAGATAGAAGAGAGGAAATTAGATGATAGAACTAAAAAAAGAAATAGAATGTAGCAGAGAGAGGCAAGGAGTTGGAAAACAGAATCTATAAAAAACAAAATATAGTTTGAGAAAAGGAAAAAGTATTTGCCCCTGGCAGAATCTAATATTGGTTGAAAAATCTGAGATACAGAAAGAAATGAAGACCAAAGAAGGTTACAAATACAAAGCTAAATATCTCAAACACTCGTTTTATAAAATAATAAAAATGTTTCATGAAATGTTGTAAAGGTCAGATGTTATATTAATTAGCTAGTTTATGGTAATTATTTCACGATGTATACATATATCAAACCATCACATTGTACACAGTACATATGTTACTTTACTTTGTCAATTATACCGAAGTATAGCAGAAAGAGAATTTAAGTATTTGAGAAGAATAACATCTCTTTTTTTTTTTTTTTTTTTTTTTTTTTTGAGCCGGAGTCTTGCTCTGTCGCCCAGGCTGGAGTGCAGTGGCCGGATCTCAGCTCACTGCAAGCTCCGCCTCCTGGGTTTACGCCATTCTCCTGCCTCAGCCTCCCAAGTAGCTGGGACTACAGGCGCCCACCACCTCGCCCGGCTAGCTTTTTGTACTTTTTTTTAGTAGAGACGGGGTTTCACCATGTCAGCCAGGATGGTCTCGATCTCCTGAGCTCGTGATCCGCCCGTCTCGACCTCCCAAAGTGCTGGGATTACAGGCTTGAGCCACCGCGCACGGCCCATTTTTAAAATATCTTATTTTGTGTTAATATGTTCTTAGAACTTTGTTTTAAAAGACAACACATAAATTCACCATGATTTTATGGTGAAAAAAGACAAGTATGAATACTAACGTTTTCAGGACCAAAAATTGGTAAATAAGATTTTAAAATAATGTAATAGAAAACATAACAAGTGGAGCAAATAGGAAATACAGGATAGCACTGTATGGTTAAATCCAAATTTGTGTCACTATGATAGACATAAATGGGACGTTACGGTGAAAACTGAATTTTCAATGGATAAAACCAAAACAAGCAAACAGGAATAGCTTTATACTATTAAGAAACACATGTATAATTTGAGGTTTCTGAAAGTGTGAAAGGAAAATTACAGAAAAAATATGCCATACAAATATTAACCCTGGAAAGGTTAAAGCAACATAATTCCCATAGGTGAGAATTAGTACATAAGAAAAAGGCAAAAGCTTTTATTAACATAAAGTTAATACAATTCCAATCTTGTATGAATTAATAACACAGATTAATATATATAAAGGGAAATTCACAGAAATACAGGCATATTTAGACAAAACCACAATTCTTGTGAAAAATTAAAGCATACTGTTAAGGTTATTGTTTCAGCAGATTTAAAATAATCAGTGGGGATATACATAATTTAAGTAACAGAAATAACAAGCTTGACCTAACCTACACATGTACTTGCACATTGAACAGCTGCAGAAGACACTGTTTTCATAAACAGAGCATTCAGAAATATTGATAATATACTGGATCAAAGGAGACAAAATTACAGCTAGAAAGAAAGATAAGTTCTAGTGTTCTATGCCACTGTAGGATGACTATAGTTAAAAACATATTTTATAGTGTCAAATAGTTTTAGGAGGATATTGAATATTCCTAATATTAAAAATGATAAATATTTGAGAAGATGGGTATGCTAATTACTCTGATCTATCACTATATATGTCTTAAAATATTACTACATAACCACTGAATGTATACAATTAGTATTTGTCCATTTTAATAAATCAAGTTAAAGTAAATTTTATAAAACAAGCAACCTCAATGAATGTCAAAGGATTGAAATCATAAAGATGATATTTTCAACTACAATATGATTAAGTATTGTAACAATCCCACTCACACCCCTACCCACAGTGAACATACACAATGTTTAGAGATCAGGATCCATCTTGAGAAGTTCATTTAAACATGTCCTTTTCTCATTTCAATTTAAAATATATGTACAAGTCAAACAGAAATAAAAATATAGAATCCGTTTTTTATTTCTGTCATACTTGCTCTTATTTTCTTTGTCTTTATATTTTCCATTTGAACTACCTTGCTCACTCAAAGTATGTATTTATTACACAAACTTGTCTCATTTTACCTTTAAATTAATTTTAATTAATTAAAATATTGCCTTGTTCAATTTTAAAATTGAAGGTTTGTCAACTAAACACAAACTATTTTATTTTGAAGAGATTTCTATAAAAGTATTTTCATGACATACAATCAGCAATTTTCTGAGTTGAAAACGTCACAGTCTTTTACACTTTATTTCCCTTTTTGTAAAAACAAAATTTTTATTGAACATAC
>NW_016803926.1:1294280-1336146 GCF_001698545.2 Rhinopithecus bieti
TTTTTTTTTTTTTTTCCTCTTAAGCTTCAGCCATATGCCATTAATTCTCATTGAGGCTAGGTTTTAGCCAGGATCATATTAAAGTATTGATTTTAGATGTTATCTTATTATCTTGCCAGATGGCATGAGAGAGGGAAATCTCATCTTGGGATCTTAAGAAATGAAATAACCTATTTTCCAGAAATAGAAGGTTGTTGCATGAGGATGCTCTTTATAGACGCTTAATTTCCAGTGATGTGAAAGAATGAGAAACAAAATGCAGTTTCTGTACTGAAAATAAAATGTTCTGTACAGAAAATAAAATGTTATAAACATATCCCTGTGAAAAGTTACATGATATGGTTTAAATGACATCATTACAACTCATTACAGCATTAGGAGCTTAAAAACACAGGTAATATTATTTTACCATGGGAAAAACAAAATCAATTAAATTACCAGTTTAAAATGGCATTTGAGCTGGGCTTAGTGGTTCATGCCTGTAGTCCCAGCACCATGAGAGGCTGAGGCAGGCAGATCACTAAGGTCAGGAGTTTGAGACCAGCCTGGCCAATGTGATGAAACCCCTTCTCTATTAAAAAAAAAAAAAAAAAAAAAAAGTCAGGTGTTGGGGTGCATGCCTGTAGTCCCAGCTACTTGGGCAGCTGATACACAAGAATTGCTTGAACCTGGGAAGCGAAGGTAGCAGTAAACTGAGATCCCGCCGCTGCACTCCAGCCTGGGCGACCAAGCAAGACCATCTCAAAACATAAGTAAATTAATTTAATTAAATGATATTTGGCTTACAGCTCATTCTGTGACATATATTTATTAAGATTTTCCCTAAGTATACCAAAAGAGACACTAATATGACCCAGACTAGGATTGGCAATATGTCAGAATTTTCGAAGAATTTTCATTTACTATAAGGAAGGAGTTGGCCAAACATAAAACAGAAACAAACTTATCTGTTGGCAGAAGAAGGATTAAAAAAAGAGCATTTCTGTTTTGGATATTTGTAATCACAGATTAATGTACAAGGAGTAATGCTAACTGAAAAATTAAACTTCTTCTGTTAAGGGAGTACACAGTTACTTATCTCCATTGTTTCAGTATTTTAATATCCTGAATGGTAAAGATCAAGAAGAAGGAATCACACATAATGGGTTCTCAAGTTCTTTGAATATTTTGTCCCAAAGTAAAATGATAAGGGCTGTTAGCAAAATATCTTTGGGATCATTTTTATTATTAGTTCAAATTATCAGAGAACAAGGATATACACTCTGGAAAGTAGAAACACTCAAATAGTTTGCAGTCACCAATGAAGTGCCTATCAGGTGGCAGACCACCAACTCATTGAATTAACATTCACTCCTCACAACAAATTTAGGAGTTTGATAATACTGTTATCATCAACTTATAGATGGGGAAGCTCACCTAGAGGTGAGTAACTTGGCCATATTCTCACAACTCATATTAATCCTTGTTGAATACTGATAATTAAAGGTTTGTGTGTACATGAAAATGTTCTCACACAGTAGCTTTGATGTAGAAATACAGCCACCATTTAAGTAGACAGAGCCTAGCACCACAATGAAACTGAATAGACTAGCTGTTGGCAAAAATGAGTCTGAATAGAAAAATAAACGTACAAAGGGAAAGAAAACTTTAATTCCAAACATTCCAAAGTTGTGTATCCTTCTGCAAATGTATAAAACAGAATAATTCAACTGTCTTTGCAGAGTTATAAATAATAAGAAAGGTCAGGCGCTGTGGTTCACACCTGTAATTCCAACATTTTGGGAGGCCAAGGCAGGTGGATCACCTGAGGTCAGGAGTTCGAGACTAGCCTGGCCAGCATGGTGAAACCCCATCTCTACTAAAAATGCAAAAATCAGCCAGGTGTGGTGGCACGCGCCTGTAATCCCAGCTACTTGGGGAGGCTAAGACAGGAGAATTGCTTGAACCTTGGAGGCAGAGGTTGCAGTGAGCCAAGATTGCGCCAGTGCACTCCAGTCTGGGCAACAAGAGCAAAACTCTGTATCAAAAATAAATAAATAAATAAATAAATAAACAAATAAATAAATAAATAAATAGAAATCTAACATGACTGATTCCACCTTGCTTCTAACCTCACAGGTTAAATTGTTTTTTGTTTGTTTGGTCGGTTGGTTGGTTTTTGTTTTGCCCATTCTAGCCTGGAGGCCAAGATAACTATGATGGAAATTTAGTTTATAGGTAGACTTTGAGGCAAGGGAAGTTGCCCTCCCTACCCGCCTTGTTTGGATATTGAAGCTGCATTCATGAGACAAGGTTAGAATTACGGTAGGGGCTTGAAGTTTGCTAAAGAACAAGCACAATTAAACATGCGCTGCCATCGCTTAGTGTGTTTTCCTAAAGTCAGTTGCTGCGGCACAGTTACATATCCTGAGGTTGCAAGATACATAACTTCCCCAACTACTCCTGTAGATAACATCACTATTGTGAAGCCTAAAGAATTGAACTTTGAGATACTTTTCAGATTTGGCATTTCAATAGATGAAGAGATGTCACTTAGTCCTAAGAACCACTTTCCTCCTGGAAACTGACTAAGCTGCAGGAAGACAGTTTCTGACACCCCTGTGATTTCATCTCCAGCCAATCAATTGTTCCAGTGCCCCAGCCCCCTGCCCACCAAAAGTGCCCTTAAAAATTCCTAGCCTCTGAATCTTGGAGAGACAAATTTGAGAAATTTCTCCTGTTCTCCTTTCTTGGCTAGCCCTGTGTTTATTAAACTCATTCTTTACCGCCACACCTTCTGTTCTTATTGGTTTTGTGGGGAACAGCAGGAAGGAAGAACCTACCGGGTTATGAAAACAACACTTAAAAAAATTGGCAGCACCCATTTTTTGGTTCAAGCAGGCAGCTTCTTCAAAATAACACAAAAAATTGTGTTAAAAAAATCAAAAGCTTAAATAAACAGACACATAGTTTTACTAAAAATGCTCTAAATTAGTAACAATTGAACAGGTATTATTGCATTAAATTATGACTTTTAAGATAATTTCCAATATGCCATTGCAATAATCGCATTTTTAAATTTTGCTAGTTTAATATTATTCATAATACTGATATTTTGGTATGTTTCTATCTAACATATTAAACACCACACATTTTATTTAAAATAAATCATGCTAATTGTTTCTAGGTTGATAAATGTTGATATTCTATTTTTAATAATTATTTCAAAAGATTATTATTGAACAATAAAATATTTAAAATTGTAAAATATCAAAAGAAGAGTAGATATGGATGGTTCACCTTTAATTTTGTTTAATTCTGTATTAATACTTATAGAATGCATTTATCACTTTTAAATTAAAAGTAGAAAAGTAGAAAAACAAACGGACTAGAAAGATTAATTGAACTTGGAAGGTAGAGTATTTTTTTTTCTTAATATTGACAATCTCAGGTTTAATGGTTATTTGGAAGCAAAGCTCAGACTGCAGTGGGTGGAGGAGTGATGGGCAGTTGAGGAATGAGACCTGACTAGTGGAGGGATCCCTCAAGAAGATGTGTTAGATGTGAAGAAGGGGAGAATCCAGGTAGCTCGATATAAATTTCCTAATAGCAATGAGATATTGGGCTTCTATAATTTGATCTATTCGTTCTTATAGATTGCAAACATGAAGAAAAATAATTTCATTTTAGAAACACAGTTTCCAAAGATAAAGAGCCTGTATGTATTTACGCATATATATGTATTTGTGTATTTACCACAAAAAGCATTTTTTTCAGAAAGAAGAAACTTTTCCTTTTGCTATGTCTAAGAAATGTGCTATTGTGGAAAAATAAGAATCAATGTGTTTTACTTAATATTCGTCACTCTATTTCTGTATATCGGATGTTTGGAGAAAAAGAAAAAAACTTTTTCTCTACCAACTTAGCTTCAGTCATTGGAAGCTCCCAAAATAACTGACAAAAGATAAAAAGAAGCAAAGGTAAAGTTTATTCATATATGGGAGGGTGCAGAAAGAAGTGACTCCTGATAGAATTAGAATTAGGGGTTTATATATGGTATTAAAAAGAAAGGCCATGAATTCAACAGAGAGCAGGAAATTAATAAGAAACAAGTGGAGAAAATAAGTGGACGTTATGGAATGTTTTGTTTACATGATTTCGCATCCAAGTCCGAGTGGTCTATTTCCTTTCTGATTGTGAACCTCCCAGAGGGGGAGTTTATGGTGGCTGTATTTTCGGGAAGCTTTGTTTAAATGAACAAAAGAAGTTCAGATAAGGGTTTCTCTCCACCTCTTCAGTTCGTGTTGGCTGACATATTTTCAGTTTAAAATAATACCATATCTTGCAGCAAACCACTATGGCAAATGTATGCCTATGTAACAAACCTGCACATTCTGCACATATATGCCAGATCTTACAGTAAAATAAAATAAACCAAAATAAAATAACACCATATCTATGGGTCCAAACGAATCCCATCACTGAGATGCTCAATTGTTTTGTATTTCAAATTTGTGCCTTTTATTTTTTTGCTTATGCAATATAATAAATATAAAATCATTCGTTTATAAAAAATAAGTCTTTAATGGCTTCTTATTTTATTTATAATAAACTCCATTCTCTTTTCTATCTGTTTTAGCAGAATACAACCAATATTTAATGGTCTTGATTTATACTTCTACCCTTTTCAAACTGTATGTTCTAGTTTCAAAAAGCAATGAGTGGTAACAGGCCATTCATGTATTAACCTGTTATTTTAAATTATTCTTTCTGTTAGTATTAATCTTCCTCTCAAATCCTTCTCAAGGAACAGCTTATATGTGACAATATGCAAGAAAAATACTACTACTATTTTCAATGGTTATTTGATTAAAATGTTTTTCAGCTGTGTCCAAATTAAGGCTTGGCTTATATTTGCATTCATGTTTGTGGTTATAAGAAGGGCTATATAATCAGTGTACAAATATTAAAATCCTGGTTCCAGTTTAATAGTGTAAATTTGGGTAAGTAAGTTTTTCTTTCTTTTTTTTTTTTTTTTTTTTTGATACAGAGTCTAGTTCTGTCACCCAGGCTTGAGTGCAGTGGCCCAATCTCAGCTCACTGCAGCTATCGTCTCCCGGCTTCAAGCAATTCTCCCTGCCTCAGCCTCCCAAGTAGCTAGGATTACAGGTGCCCACCACTACTACACCTGGCTAATTTTTGTATTTTTAGTAGTGACGGGGTTTTGCCATGTTGGCTAGGCTAGTCTTGAACTCCTGACCTCAAGTGATCCACACACCTCAGCCTCCCAAAGTGCTGGGATTACAGGCATGAACCATTGCACTGGCCAATTTTGATAAGTAATTTTAACTGTACTTGCTATGATTTCCTCATCTGTAAAATGATTCACAGAGTTGTTATGAGTATTAAATAAAATAATTGATATAAAATGTTTTAAATAGTGCTTGGCAATGGTAAACATTTAATAAAATTAGACATTTTAATTATATAATTTAAATTATTAGCTCTTAAGGACTAAATACCTCATTTTAGCTTCTTTTTATTAATCTTTAGCATACAAAATAACATAAAGTAACCAGAATTTTTATATTCATCATAATCTAATAAACAGTTTATGATACAAGAAATTTGCCAAATTACTGATTTGAAGAAGTATTGTAATTAGTGCACACTTTCGAAAATCATAAGAATGTATAGAATTATATGTTCAAATTTTATACATTTAGAATGAACAGTTTATAATTCTGTAACTTTTAAAAGTTATGTCAAAATTACTATAGAAATAATTTTAAAAAATCAATACCCCAAAGTTTTAAAATAAGAACATGCTATAATTGAAAGTGAAGAAATATATTCAAATGTAATTACATTTAGATTCTGCTTATTTACTTAACCCCATGATTTACAGGAGCACTGTAAGAAATGTGTGATAATGTAGATTGAGGGAAATCCTAAAGGTACATTTTTCTTGTGGATAAAGTGTAAATTTTCTAATCAAATTTATACTTTAAAAATATTCTCAACCATACAAATATAGTTAAACAATCTTTAAAAAAAGAAACAAAGGGGTGGGCATGGTGGCTCACACCTGTAATCCCAGCACTTTGGGAGGCTAAGGTGGGCAGATCACCTGAGGTCAGGAGTTCGAGACCAACCTGGCCAATATGATGAAACACTGTCTCTACAAAAAAACACAAAAATTAGCTGGGGGTAGTGGTGGGCGCCTGTAATCC
Source organism: Rhinopithecus bieti (assembly GCF_001698545.2). Taxonomy (NCBI): domain Eukaryota; kingdom Metazoa; phylum Chordata; class Mammalia; order Primates; family Cercopithecidae; genus Rhinopithecus; species Rhinopithecus bieti. The sequence continues at coordinate 1,300,493 of NW_016803926.1, forward strand.
CAGCTACTCAGTAGGCTGAAGAGGAGAATCACTTAAACCTGGGAGGCAGAGGTTGCAGTGAGCCAAGATCATACCATTGCACTCCAGCCTGGGCAACAGAGAGAGACTCTGTCTCAGAAAATAAATAAATAAATAAATAAATAAATAAATAAATAAATAAATAAATAGAAACAAAAGACAATACAATGAATACAATGGAGCAAATGGTGCTGGAAAACTGGACCCCACGTGAAAAAAAAGAAATGAATGTAGACACAGACCTTAAACCCTTCACAAAAATTAATTCAAATGGATCATAGGCCTAAATATAAAACGCAAAACTACAAAACTCCTAAAAGATAGCATAGGAGAAAACTTAGGTGACTTTGGATATGGTGGTGACTTTTTAGGCACAAAACCAAAGGCAAGTTTTATGAAAGTAATACTTAAACTGGAGTTTCTGAAAATTCAAAACTGAGTTTTGTGAAACACAATGTCAATAAAACAAAAAGACAAGCCACAGATTAGGAGAAAGTATTTCCAAAAAGTACTTGATAAAAGATTGCTAATGAAAATATAAAAAGCTCTTAAAACTCAATAAAAGAAAACAAGCAACGTCATTAAAAAATGGGCTAAAGATCCTAACAGATATATCACCAAAGATATGCAGATGCTAAAATAATGACAAATGTCATCCCATATGTCATCAGAGAAATGAAAATTTAAATAATAATATGTACATACATACTAAAATGACCAAAATTCAGAACACTGACAAATTAAATGCTGATGAGAATGTGGCATAGCAAGAAGTCTCATTCATTGCTCGTGGGAACAGAAAATGGTACAACTACTTTCGAAGACAAGCATTTTCATATAAAGCTAAACATACTCTTAATACATGCTCTAGCAGTCATCTTTCTTGATATTTATCCAAAAGAGATGAAAACTTACATCCACACAAAAAAAATTGCACATGGGTTCTTATAGCAGCTTTATTTATAATTGCTAAAACTCCAAAGCAAAGATGTCCTTCAGTAGGTGAGTAGAAAACTAAACTGAGCTGCATCCATTTAATGAGACATTATTTAGCTCTAAAAAGAAATAAGCTATCAAGCCATTGAAAAGATATAAAAGAAACTCAAACACATATTACTAAGTGAAAGAAATCAGTCTGAAAGACAACATACTATGGATTCCAATTATACAACACTCTGAAAAAATGCAAAACTATGGAAATAGTAAAAAGATTAGTTTTCCAGGGAATGATGGACTGAGGAGTGATAAATAAGTGGAGCACAGAAGATTTGTTAGGGCAGTAAAGTATTTTATAAAATAATATAATGGTGGCAAAATATCATTATACATTTGTAAACAAATCCAAAGATTGTATAACACTACGAGTAAAACATAATGCAACCAATGAACTTTGATTCATGATCTGTCAATATAGTCTTATCGGTTGTAACAAATGTACTCTCTGGTGAAGGATGTCTATAGTGGGAGAAGTTGTGCAACTCTGGGAACAGGAAGTGTAAGGAAAGTCTCTGTAGCTTCCTCTCAATTTTGCTATTTTGCTAACCTAAAACTGCTGTAAAAACTAAATTCTTAGAAGAAAATAGTTTTTTACTAAATATATAACTATATAGGTGTCTGTCTAAAACAATTAGAAAATAAATATTTTTCTAGTATCATTAAAAAATAAAATATATGCTTTCTTGTAGAAAATTAAGAAATTAATTAAAATTATTTCTACTTCTCTTTTTCCTAGGATGTTTTGTAGTTTCCATATATATTTTAAAACAGTAAAACAGGCCAAGGGCAACAGTCATGCCTATAGTCTTAGCACTTTGGGAGGCCAAGAAAGGCGGATTGCATGAGCTCAGAAATTCAAGACTAGCCTGGGCAACGTGGCAAAACCCTGTCTCTACAAAACATACAAAAAAAAAAAAAAAATTAGCTCTGTATGATGGCACGTTACTGTAGTCCCAGCTACTTGGGGGGCTGAGGTGGGAGGATCACTTGAACCTGGGAAGTTGAGGCTGCAGTGAGCCAAGATCTGAGCTGAACTCCAGCTTGGGTGACAAATTAAGATCCTGTCTCAAATAAACAAAATAATAATAATAATAAAATAACCTCTTTAAAAGATATGCATATATCCAAAATATTTTTCCCCTAACTAGTTCAAGAAATATCTTATTATGTAGAGTTGAGCAGGTAGGTGCTGAACATAATAATGAAATATACTTAACACATGGATTAATTATTTTCTAATAATTTTATATTAGATGCGGTTTGAGCTTAAAGTTTCTTTTCTTTTTTTTTTTTTAACTTTTGGTAGCATCAAGAGTATCAAAATGTTTGGATATAGAAACAACACTGAAAAAATTTAAAAAGTGGTAAATTATAGTTGAAATTTCCCCTTTGGGTCTGAAAAAATTAATGACTTAGTACTGTTAAAACAAAAACTTTAGGAAAATTAAAGTTCACAGATTTTAATTGAGAGAAGAAAAAGATTCACAAATTGGGCAGCTCTCAGAACTGGAACAGATTCAGAGAGAGTCTGGAGATGCTGCACGGTCAAAGAAGATTTATAAACAGAGCAAGGAAAGTGATGTACAGAAAATGGAAGTGAGGTACAGAGACAGGCAGGTTGATTGGAGCTGAGCATTTTTCTTATTTAAACACAATTTGAACAGTTGGTTGCCTACGAGTGGTTGAAGTATGGCTTCTGTGATTGGCTGTGACTCATCTATTCTCATAGAAGCATTTTCCTAAGTTAGGTTTTCAATTTGCTTACCTACTAGGTAAAGTTGCAGTTCATAAGCAAGAACTTAAGGACGCAAGTATGGAGGCTTTCTCAGGTCCAATTTTAGTTTGACTTAACAATTCCTCTCTTTTGATCAGCCTCTTAATTTTGAGAGATTCATCAAAACTTTAGACATTTACACTACTCTCTGTCACCATCTTAAATGACTTATTTGGTCTCAGCATGGAGTTCAGAAGTCTTCTTTGGTCTCAGTACGGAATTCAAAAGTCATGACTTCACACCACTTGAAGAATTCCTTATGTTTTTACTGACCTATTTGAAATGAGACAATTCAACACTTGACACTTAAGACTCAACAGGGTACTTACACCAGGGAAACTATGATTGACTATGATGGTTATCAAAAAGATATCAAAAGACCAAAATATACTCCATAACAACAGTTCTTGTGAAACAAACCAAATGAAATCAAACAAGTCAACGTTCAGGCAATATAGACAATTAAACAGCATTTGAGCCTAATTGGTCATAGTCCTTGTTCAGGGTGTAATGGCAGTTAAGGACTATAGTTTACTATAAAATTACCTGACTTGAAGAGGTGTTCATTTTTTTCGTTAGCCTGGTAACACAAATTACAAAAACCTGTAGAAATATAAAAATTAGGAAAACCTTGGAAAACCCACGATTGCCATTCACCGTTTAGGATACCTGAAAAATAAATTGTAAGGTTCTCCTGTAAACACATCATGTGTTCTTTTCTCTTGAGAGATTTCCTTAATGTCTTTGGGGGCAGTGTCTAAGAAAATAGCAGTATCAGCTATCTTTTACTTAAGCTTTTGCAGTAAGAAAATCGTGGGAAGTATACATACAGCATCCAGTTTTGTTCAATACAAAACACAAGCCCCAATTTAAGCAAAATGAGATCTCAAGTTGCATGATGGTCCACCAAAAGTTTTGTTGAATGTGTATGTTATCATACACCTTTTGAAGAGATGCTTCTACTTGTCTGAAGACCTGGTAGGTCTGATTGGTTACAAAATCCAGGATTTTCCCACAATTTACAGATTAACTTTAAACTCCATTCAATCAGTATCCCATTACCACCAAGAGTGGGTCTCCAGAAACTCCACTAGAAACTTTTCTCAGTGGAAATAGCTTATCTATGTCTACTTCAAATTTGGTGTTAATTTTGGTTATTGACTGTTTTGGCCTCGATCATAGACGCTATTACGAGAATTTTCAAGGAGAGCTATTTAAAAGCAGCAACAAGCAAGACCAAATAGAAATCTCTGCACCAGCAAGGCGACAGAACAAAATAAGCACATTCTTTGTAGACCTAATATAGGCCCTTAGGGGTTAAAAAAACAGGGCCATCTAGTTGCATTTGAGCAGGGGTCAGTTATATTTGTTCATCCATAATTTTTTATAGCTCTTGAAGAAGGTCCTTGGGAAATTTACCTTTTGTCCCCCCCTTAAAGCAAGCTGTAAAAAGGTATAACCACATTTATTTAAAAAAAGGAAAAAAATAATGAATTTAACACAGTGACATTGTATAAGAAATTTGTGCTCCCATAGGTCATCCCCAGGTCTTGAGTGTATAATGCCTAAAAACACATATGCCTTTTGTAGGATTCTCTCAGAAAGGTTGTCCTTAGCTGCATAACAAGTTCAGGTGAGAGCAAAAAGGTCCATGGGTTGAACTGACTTATACTGAGGTAGAGTTCCCTTTTCTATTAACTCATTTTAGGTGGTAAAAGCGTACCCTGCCTGATGTTTTCCTTTTGAGATTTTAGCATAGGACCCATCAAGAAAATGTAGTGACTCAGGATTACCCAATAGAATATCTTGTAAGCCAACATGAGGGGTCACTACTTCTGACATTATATTTACACAATTGTGGTTTCCACTATCATTAGGCAGAGGTAATAGAATAGTATGGTTAAGTAGATTGCAGTATTTTAGATGGAGATCAGAAGAAGACAGGAGAAAAATGTTTTAAGATCTGGCTGAAAAATGCCGAGTTTCATCGGAATTTAATAGACTTTCCATAGCATGTGGGACTTGCAAATCAAGTTCATTTCCTAAAACCTGCTCAGATGAAGATTCTACCAACTTTGCTGCTACTACTGCTTTTAAATTATTGGGATTATGCCTCAGCTACAGGGTCTAACAGAGGTCTAACCTGTGTAATGGGCCTGTTTTTCCCCATATTCTTGAATAAGAACTCCTAATTCCTGATTGTTACATTCATAAATTAATAAAGTAAAAGTTTTAGTATAATTTGATAGTCCTAAAGCTGGGGGCTGTTGTAAGGCCAATTACATTTGGTTAAAAGCCTGCTCGAGACTGTCTTCTTAAGGTAACGACTCTGGCACAGCATTTCTAGTGGGTTCATACAATGATGAGGTCACTGAGGACAATTTTGGAACCTATGAGCTGCAATATCCAGTAAGTCCAAGAAAATCTCTTGTTTTTTGGTTGCAGGTTGAGAAATGCTTTAAACATTTTTTATTCTCTTAGGCGAAAGTGAAATACCTTCAGCAATCAAGTCATGTCTCAATTAGTGGACCTTCTTCCTGAAAACTGAAGATTTTCTATTGAAGCTTTGTAACCTTTATGTGTGAGTTGCTGTAAAAGGCAAATGGAGTCAATTTCTGAGTGCTCTTTAGTGGGGGAGCGTAACAACAGGGGATCTACATACTGAATAAGAGTAGAATTTCAAGAAAACGGTGGGGCTATTAAGTTCTGATGCAATTCCTAAAAAAAAATACCAAGTGGCTTCAGTACACCCCTGTGGCACTATAGTCCAGGTGTACTGCTGATTTTTCCAAGTAAAAGCAAACAAGTATTGACTCTGTTTATGAACTGGAATGCTAAGAAGACTTAGCAGAGGTCTATTACCGTGAACCCCTGAATCAGTCGATCCCTTAAGTAATAATATATTAGGATTTGGGACTACAAGAAACTTTGGTATTACAATTTTATTAATTGTAATTGCCTGTCCATCTTAAAGGAATCTCCAACCTCGACCATTTGGTTTTTTAATTGGTAGGATTGGAGTGTTACAAAGACTGCTTCATGGAATTTTAAGTCCTTATTTAATTAAATCTTCTACAGTTGGTGACAGCCTTTGAATTGCTTCAGACTTTCGTAAATATTGGGTTAACTTAGACAAAGGTTTAGAATAATCTATTAGGAACTGTATAGGTTCCACACTATTAATTATTCCTGTATCAGTTGAGGAAGAAGCCCATAAACATTCACGTACTTTAGAAGGGTTGGAGGTATTACAGGCTGAGTTTTGACGATGCCAATTTCTGCCTGTGGAGAGCATAATAGTTCTGGTTTAGGAAAGTCAGAAAACTCTAAGATTATTTCTCCTTCTGAGGAGAATTTTATATGCTCTTTCAGACTTGAAAATCAGTCTTACCCTAGCAAGTTTACTAGAGCAGTATCACATAATAAAAAGAGGTGTTTTCGGCCGGGCGCGGTGGCTCAAGCCTGTAATCCCAGCACTTTGGGAGGCCGAGGAGGCGGATCACAAGGTCAGGAGATCGAGACCATCCTGGCTAACACCGTGGTAACCCCGTGAACCCGTCTTATCAAAGGACAAATAGCGGCGACGGTGAGCGGGCGCCTGTAGTCCGCTACTCGGGAGGCTGAGCAGGCGAGAAAATGGGTAAGGGAGGCGGGCTTGCAGTGAGCTGTGATACTGGACACTGCCCTCCCCAGCTTGGGGAAGAGCGAGGATGTTCAAAAAAAAAAAAAAAAAACAGGTGTTTTCTTGGAAATGGCCCCAAAGTCAATTAGACTGGCTAAGATACAGGAAACTCTTGAATTTAATTCAAAACTCCCACCACAGAGATGACCTTTTTACTCCAAAGGATTTGTTGGTTTATTAAAGTGGGGTTCATGGTAAACAAGCTGGCTTGGTATCTATTATGATTGTACACGATACCTCATTTATTTTAATCTTCGTTTTGTTATATTTAGTTAAGGATACTCTGGGGACCAATTTACTGATACAACCTCCAGTCCTCATCAATGTTCACTATTATCATGGAAACTTAAATATCTTGGGCTTCCTTTAGTGGTGAAACCAACTGGCCTAAAGGGAGGCTTTTTGGTGGACTGATATAAAACGGACAATCTCTTTTCTGTGTTCTGGTTGTTTGCAATTAAGGAAGACATCTCAGGGTAAAAACTTTCTTATTCTAGGACCTCTTGGTTGTGACTTAAAATAAGGATGAGAAGGTCCCTTTGGTCTTGGCCCCTGTAACTGTTATAATTGGAGAGGCATAAGCTGGTTAGCCTTTTTTGTTTGTTTGTTTGTTTTCACTCTAGAGTCCTTTCAAAGAGTCCTTTCAAATGTTCAGCTAAGGTCACCAATTTAGTCATATCTGGAACTTACCATCCAAGTTTATGTTTTTTAATTAAACTGCTAAGTTCACGACAGAGTCCATTTATAAATAGAGCAGTTAATGCCATTTCACTCCCTGCAGGAAATACTCCTTGCTATTCTTGGAGCCCAGAATGTTCCAAAGTGATTCTAAGCAAGTTTTATAAAATTGACTTATCTTTTGTTTTGTTTTGGTTTTGGTTTACATAACTGTATAATGGACTAATCAATTCTTCGTGGAAAAATTTTACGAATTGAATCTAAAAGATTTTCAGCAATATTTCTAGCTCATTTTGGCCCTTTTCATGAGGTTTTGGAGGAAACTTTAATAACCTCCTTGGATTTGAACCATACCGCTACTGCCATCCAGTTTCAAGCTTTCGCAGACCCCTAAATCATGTGAGTAAATTGGTAAAGGTCACGGAGTCCGGCATCATAAGTTCTTATGAGGATTCTAAATCCTACCATAAGGTTTCGAGGATTTCCCTTGGATCAGGGAAATACTTTACAATGGTTCTAAGCTCATTTTAGATCATGGAGTAAACCGAGGCAGTGTCAGGAAGAACTGGCTGATCCGAAGGTCTTACTTTTTAAGGCATTTGTCTAATTTTTCTTTGTTCATAATCTTCAGAATGAAAGGATAATTTAGCAAAATGGTTAGTAGATTTAGAGTATATAGGTAGAGACAGAAAAAGAGAAGGAACAGTCAAAGTTCAGTCAGAGTACTGTCCTCCATCATGTCTTTAGTCTGTTGCTTAAGCATTTCATTTGCTTTTTGCAAAGTATCTTCTAAGGAAGCAATTTCGATTTATTTAGTTTTTGAGATGCCTCTGTATACTAATTTAAGAATACATTCTATTGTTTTTGCTAAGGTTTTGATCTCGGGTTTTTTGTTTGTTTGTTTACATTTATCATAAACAAACAATTTCATCCAAATTAAAGCATCACGATTTGTGGCCATCTTCTAAGCTGTCTTGACTAAAGTTAACCCAGTTTTCTAAAAATGCACATGTTCTGGGCCTGTATATGTTTTTTGTTTGTTTGTTTGTTTTGAGATAGAGTCTCGCTCTGTCACCTAGGCTGGAGTGCAGTGGGGTGATCTCAGCTCACTGCAGTCTCCGCCTCCTAGGTTCAAGCAGTTCTCCTGTCTCAGCCTCCCAAGTAGCTGGGACTACAGGAGCGTGCCACCACGCCCAGCTAACTTTTTAGTAGGGACAGGGTTTCACTATATTGGTCAGGCTGGTCTCGAACTCCTGACCTCAGGTGATCCACACACCTCAGCCTCCCAAAGTGCTGGGATTACAGGCGTGAGCCACCCCTCCTGGTCTGTTTTATATAATATTAGCTAGAGTACCAGAAGTTGGCATCCTACCTTCTCAATGTATTGAGACAAACCCATTATCAAAATGGTACCATACCAGACAAGGTGGTACATGACTAGAGTCCCAGTTTCTTGGGAGGCTTGAGATAAGAGAGTTTTTGGAGCCCAGGAGTTTGAGACGGTAGTACAATATAATTACACTTACGAATAGTCATTGCACTTCAGTCTGGGCAACAGAGCAAGATCCTATCTCCAAAAAAGAGTATTTACCCAAGGTCTGAGCCCTCTGACTTAATTCAATGAAGTTCATTACTGCATCCAGTCTGATCCTGGACCTAGTCTAGTATAAATATTGCTGAAATAAACTCAGAGAGCTGAGAACACAAGAGTAAAGCTCTGAATCTGAGAGAAAATTCACCCATGGCCTCCAGTTACAAACAAGAGAGGCATAAGCACACTGTCCCCATGGGTACCTTCCCTGGTCGCCTGGTGTTCTGGGTATCACTGGAGTTTTACTTCTGATCCTTGCTTCTGACACCAGATCTTTTAAAGTGAAACTTTAGACAAATGAAACTCAACAGAGTTTAAGAAAAAAAAAAAAAAAAAAAAAAGAACAAATCAGGCAGTCCTCAGACTCAGAATAGGTTTAGAGAGGCTCTAGGGGTGCTGCATGGACAGACATTTATGAATCGAAAAAAGAAAGTGATGTTCAAAAAATGGAAGTGAGGTGCAGAAACAGCTGGATATGTTACAGCTTAGCATTTCCTTATTTGAACATGGTTTGAACAGCTGGTGGCCTTTGAGTGGTTGAAGTATGGCTGCTGTGATTGACTGAGGCTCAGCTATTTCTGCAAAAGCATACCCCTAAGTTAGAATTTTTGTTTGTTTACCTGCTAAGTAAGGTTGTAGTTCATATGTAAGAACTCAAGTATGAGAGTACAAAGTCTTTCTCAGGCCAGATTATAGTATGATTTAACATTACTAATGAAAAAACTACAAATCCACACAGAACCTATATAATGTCTTTCTGACGAATTCTTAATATATAGAAGAAGGAATGATATTGAGATGCACAGAGAAGTTATGGAAGTATTTGGAAAATGCTTAAAAAATTGGGGCTTTCATTCTTACATTAAATTCTATAAGATAATTAATTGTTTTGTTTGTTTTACTATTTACAAATCTAGGAAATAATAACTAAATTATTTCTTGCTATTTTTTTCTAAAATATACTCACATTTAGCCTGTAGAGATTAAGGAGTGGATTATAATACTAGTCTTTAATTGTAATCTTATGTCATTTGTATTTTAACAACGGCTTTTGACTTTTATTTTTTCCAGGAGATATTGCTCTTTGAGGAGATTTGAAAGGACTTTAAAAAATATATATTAAAATAATATTGAAAATGGAACTTGTAACAAGACAAAATAAAACTTCATTAACAAATGAAATCTTATATTGAGCACATACAGCTGGATAGCTCAGCAGCTTCTAAATATTCAATTATGTCAAGATATAAAAATCATTTTATTTCACAAAACGATAGATGATATGATGTTAGATTTCATGCTTCATATATATGGACTGAATTTCTATATTTGATCATCTCAAATAAATTGTGGTTGTAGAACATATCTTGAAGCAGATAAGCTAAAATGGGGTTATTTTAATTTCAAAAGTAGAACAAAGCTTAAAGTATTTTAAAAATTTTTTGTTTTTTTTTTTTTTTTTTTTTTTTTTTTTTGAGACGGAGTCTTGCTCTGTCGCCCAGGCTGGAGTGCAGTGGCCGGATCTCAGCTCACTGCAAGCTCCGCCTCCCGGGTTTACGCCATTCTCCTGCCTCAGCCTCCCGAGTAGCTGGGACTACAGGCGCCCGCCACCTCGCCCGGCTAGTTTTTTGTATTTTTTCGTAGAGCCGGGGTTTCACCGTGTTAGCCAGGATGGTCTCTATCTCCTGACCTCGTGATCCGCCCGTCTCGGCCTCCCAAAGTGCTGGGATTACAGGCTTGAGCCACAGCGCCCGGCAATTTTTCTTAAAACCTAAATAAAATATAGTGACTAGATACTGAAAAGCTTTCCAGAGGTGGATATTCACATTTGCTAAAGATTTCCTTGGAAGTGATTAATGCTTAGACAAAAAACATGCCAGAATTTTTCAAAGTCACAAAAGTTTTGATCATTGAGTATCCCAGTGATAGTAATTATCGCCAGACACAAAGGCATGCAGAAGTGCAACCATCTATGAAAGTTTTTATTAATATTCATATTCATAAATTGAGATGATTTAGAAGTATCCTGAAGTTTTGAAAGTATACAAGATATTTGTTTGTGTATTTGCTTTTATTTTATTTATATAAATTTTCTTTACCACTATGCAATAAATCCATGTAATGAAATTATGCAAGCATCATATAATTTCCACTTTTTCACTTTCCCACACTTCCACCTTTTTAAAAATTTAATTTAATAGTGTGCTTATTTTCAAGCCTTTAAGATATTGATGTTATTGAAGAAGTTCAGAATATAATGCTCTCATTGATTAAATTAGAAAAAAAATCAGTTAAAATAAACAAGAGTCAGGTGTTTCATTCCAAGACAGGGAAAAAAATAACTTAAAGGCATATGTTGTAGAATAATTTCCATTAGTTTCTGGAAGAGAGAAACGTAGAATACAAATACATAGCTGTTACATTTATTTAAGATGATTACTACACCTTTTTCTTTTTTCTTTTTTCTTTTTTTTTTCTTTGAGACAGGGTCTCCTTCAGTTGTTCAGGCAGAGCAGCTCATTTAAACCTCCGCCTACTGGGCCCAAACCATCCTCCCACCTCAGCCTCCTGAGTAGCTGGGACTACAGGCAAGCACAACCATGCCTGGCTAATTTTTGTATTTTTTGTAGAGATGGGGTTTCTCCATATTGCCCAGGCTAGTTTTGAACTCATGAGCTCAAGCTATCCTCTGGTCTTGGCCTCCCAAAATCTGATCAAATCATGGCCACTAGTTTTGTTTATCAGTGATCACCTCATTACTAAACCCAACAGGCATTTCTCAATTTCCATCTTACTTAACATTCAACACTCTGTTTCTTAAAGACACTTCTTTCTCCTTCTATTACATAACCATGAAGACCACCATGATGGATTTCAGGTGTGAGCCTGGTCTATACCTTTTTTAAAAAGACTCATAGTTGAAAAAAAATTAGGAAATATAAAATTAAATAATTAAAAAGTAAACTGAAACAATGAAATTAGTTGTCTGAGGAAGCGGAACATATACTTTTAAGGCATCTGAATGCAATAAAAAGAAAAACAACACAAAACAAAGGAAACCTTGTGCTAGAAACATTCTTAAGATTCTCTGAAAACTAGGAGAAAATAAAATATGATCTTCAAGTTAATTAATTTTTTTCAAGTTAATTGAAATTAATTTTCAAATTAATTAAAATGTAAATTTAAAAATGTAAAAAACAATATCCTGCAAATACTTGCAGAGAGTTTTTTCTTAACATACTATCAGTGAGGAATATGTTACCCAACCTTAAAAAAAAGACCTTGACAACTATTGTTAACAAAGTATCCTAGAGATGATGGTAAGTGAAAGTTTACTGTACCATTAAATTCTAACTCAGCAAATATGAAAACATTGAGGCAAGTTTGGCCTTTTTAATCACGAAAAAATGTTGCACTCTATTACAGACTATGATCTGAGTTAACTGTGTGACCTTGAAGCCAATATTTACCTTTCCCGAGACTTTTGTTCCTTCCTTTTAAAAGAATTGTGGAAATTAGGATTAGGGTAAAGAAATAGTTAACTAACTTGTCCTGTAGATCATAATTCCCCATAGTTTTCCACACAGATGCAAAATATGAATTAATTTCACATACTATATAGCACTGTACTTTTGAAGAGTCTATCAATAGTTATGCTCAGTTGACAAGGAAACTGCTTTGACTCCACCACTCAGAAATAAGATATCAGTAGCAGTAACTGTAACTCCCGTTCCAGTTATTCAAACTTTAAAAAGGAGTTCTTGGAACTAAGCATGGTTGCTCAGAACTGTAGTCTCAGCTACTTAGGAGGCTGAGATGAGAGAATCGCTTGAAGCCAGGAGTTTGACACCACCCTGAACAACACAGTGAGAACTCCATCATCTCTAAAAAAATGTGAAAAATTAGCTGAGCATGTAGTCCTAGCTGCTCAAAAGACTGAGGCAGGAGAATTGCATGAGTCAGAGAGTTTGAAGCTGCAGTGAGCTATTATCACACAACTGCACTCCAGGTTGGACAACAGAGTGAGACTCCGTCTCAAAAAAATAAATAAATAAATAAAAACTTATTTATTTGTTTTCTCTTGTTCTTCCCTCTGTTTCTGATCAAGTCATGACCACTAGTTTTGTTTATCAGTGATCGCCACATTACCAAATCCGATGGACATTTCTCAATTTCCATCTTACCTAACATCTCAACACTCCATTTCTTAAAGCTGCCTCTTTCTCCCTGCATTACATAACCATGAAGACCACCGTGATGGATTCTTGGAATTCTTACATGTAAAATATTTTTAAATAATGTTTTTTATACAGGATACTGTGGTAATTCTTCTTCTCAGTTTGCCACAAGCAACACGTTGTCTCAGCCCTGTATCTTTGAAGTCTGATTTTCCAGCCTGCGAGAGCAGTTTTCTCTTCACACAAAACTCATGTCTGGCCGGGCGCGGTGGCTCAAGCCTGTAATCCCAGCACTTTGGGAGGCCGAGACGGGTGGATCACGAGGTCAGGAGATCGAGACCATCCTGGCTAACACGGTGAAACCCCGTCTCTACTAAAAAACACAAAAAACTAGCCGGGCGAGGTGGCGGGCGCCTGTAGTCCCAGATACTCGGAGGCTGAGGCAGGAGAATGGCGTAAACCCGGGGGCGGAGCTTCCAGTGAGCTGAGATCCGGCCACTGCACTCCAGCCTGGGCGACAGAGCAAGACTCCGTCTAAAAAAAAAAAAAACCTCGTGTCTACCGTTTACATGTTTACCCTGCATCAATTAGGAAGACAAATATAACAGCTAAGGAAAAACTTCACTCAGACCCCCTTAATCTTTACTCTTTTCCTTTCTCAGATATGAGATTTATTTGAACAATTACTTTTTACTAGAAATGCGGAGTTTTAATCAAATAGTAAAGGAAGTATTCACCAAGAGATTAAAGTATCTTACATGCAGCAATCAACTTATTAGTTTCCGTCTATCAGTTACCCTCGTCTGGAACACATATATAATTACAATGGGAGTTTATTCTCTGACCTATGCAAAAAAATTTAAAAAAAAATAACATAAATAAGCAGTAACCAAAAAAATATATTTTACTGTTTGATTAAGAAATAGCATAGAAGTTGTAGTTGACAGCAATAGTGTCAATCTTTCTTGAACTTTTTATAGCTCCTTATTTTGCCAGTTCTCTTAAATTTGCCCAGAGGAAGCAATTTTAATTATGTGTAGAACAAGGATAAGGGGGGGGGAAAAATACCCGCTGGGCAGGGTGCAGTGGCTCACGCCTGTAACCAGCGCTTGGGAGGACCCGAGCCTAGGAGTTGAAGACCCAGCCTGGCCAACGTAGTGAAACCCCGTCTCTACTAAAAATACAAACATTAGCGCAGGTGTGGTGGTGGCACACTGTCATCCCAGTACTCAGTCAGGAGGCTGAGGCAGGAGATATGGCTTAACCAGGTGTGAAGGTTGCCAGTGGAGCTAAGATCGCTCCTATTGCATTCCAGGCCGGGGCACAACAGAGCGAAAACTCGGCTTCTAGAAAAAAAAAAAAGAAGAAGAAAGAAGAAAAGCCCACCTGAACATCTGAAAAGATGATTCTGAGGATGGTTTTGTAAAATGTATTGGAAAGCACTATACAACCTAAAAAATGGAATTATAACTTCTTTCAAAAGAGAAGCAATTCGTTTTCCTAGGCGCATACCAAAAGCAGTTAGCTCTACAGAAATGATTAATGACAGAAATAGATTGTGTCACAGTCCTGGACAATAGAAGTCCCGTAAAGCATGACAGAGTTAATTCTTTCTGAGGACTGTAATGGGATAAATCTGTCTAAGCCGCTCTCCAAGTATCTGGGTGGTTTTGTTGGCAATCTTTGGCATTCCTTGCATGTAAGTACATCACCCGAATGTCTGCCTTGGTGTTCATATGGCTCTTCTCCCCTGTGTAAGGTGCCTGTGTCCAAATTTCCCCTTTTATATGGCATATCATAGTTGGATTAGGAGTCTACCCCTACTCCAGCATGACCTAATCTGAACGTTCCAAGGTACTGGGATAGATAATTAAATCTATAAATTTTGGGGAGGCATAACCCAGCCCAGAATGCTACCTTATAAAAACTGATCTTAGGGAGACAGAGAGAGACCTGCTGCTTAAAAAAAAAAAAAAAAAAAAAAGAAAAAGAAAAAAAGAAAATTTACAGCTCGACACTTAGCCTTTAGCCAGTGAACATAATTCTTGGCTCTTATTCACTGGCAATCACAAGAGAGATTTTATATCCACACTCTTTAGAATGTTCTATTCCCCCACAGAAAAAAGAAAAAAGGACTTTCTTAACTCCATTACTTGTTACTACGCTTCCATTAAACACCTTCAACTGTTTTTTTATTTAAAAAAAAAAATCATTTTCGTTAAAAAGCTCTCTGTACATCTATTCATGCAATAAATTTTGAGAACTATTCCATCTATGAAAGACTATTACCTTGCCTTCTAAAATAAAATTAAAGACAGAGTACAAGCAATTATAAGGGTTTTAATGTCTAAATTCTAAGGCAATAAGGAATAATTAAGGTTTTCAACATTTTACAGAAGGACAGAGAGAAATAAGAAGCATTACTTCTAATTGAAAGTATTTACAGACAGATATCCAATATGTTAATTCAACAAAACTATTGCTATAGCTGTATCTTTTAATTGAATGTCACAAAAGCCAATAATAAATATTTTAAAAATGCAACCTATATTAAGCTAGAGTTCAGTCAGAATGCTATGGAATAAACTTTTTTTTTCTTAGAAACACATGTGTTGCCATATGAGACCCTAATATCAAATGGATAATTATTTTTGCATTCATTAAACTCCCCATATATATCTATCAAGTTCAATTTAGATTAGGGAACAGGACTTGTGCGCTATTTAAGCCTCCCAACAGTTTGGTTATACAACACATGTTCTCGTAAAATTGAGCACATACTGATATAAGGGTAGTAATAGAGCAAGTAGGTATTATATAGCACAAATCCTCAAGGTAAACAAGGATAGGTAATTTAATTTTGAAGGTGACAAATTATCTTATCACGAGTGAGCAGGCAATTTCTTCCCCGAAATAAACTAAGTAGGCCAGGACAGCTTTAACTAGATGAAATCATTATACTTTTAAAAGACACAAGTGTTGAATAAAGTTAATTTTCTCTGCTTTAGTGTCTTGATAGAAAATGGCATAAGAAAACAGTGCTGCCTTAAGGTAATGTTCACCTGTTTACATTCTTTAGTAAGGGAATAAAAATAGTATTACCTTAGGAAAAAAATACAGGTGTGTATACACACATATATTCTCTCTCCTATATTTTTAATAAATTAGAGAGTGATAATAGATTATTTAAAATAAACCTGTCTTTATTCCCTTACCTTTATAAAGGGAAAGCATATAGAAATATTTATTTATATCTTGGATTTTATAACAATTTTAAAATTATTTAAGAGACTACAACTTTAATTATCTTCTGACCACCTTCCACAGCACCATGTGTCAGACAGGTTCTAGGCATATTGGGAACATTTCTCTGCCTGTGTTCAGAATAGTACCAACCAAGCTATTCCTGATAATGACCTCCCAGGCCTTCCGTATTATATTTCTATTAGAATTTATGTTTAAAATTATGGCTAATCCTTAGTAACCCCCATAGTGTTCAATCATCTCTAAAATAGTTTACATTCTCTATTCCTTAAATTTCCTTAACCACTTCCATGCTAGTTAAAAGACCTATATGTATCTTGAGTTTCATGGACTATGAAATATAAGAATTTGAAGATCTTAAACCTTATTAAAAGCTAATAAAAATTACTAAGGAAGGGCTGAGAGAGGCAAGTGACATGGATCTTGAGCATTTCTTCATGTTTTTGCTGATGTACCAAGAATTTGAGACCCTGATCACTCTTTACCCATGGTTGTTTTTGCAACAACTAAACTTGAGAGAGGAGGTAAGCTTACAGTATCTGTCACCCTCAGACTGGACAAAGACTAGACTCGCTTCTGCTTACTGTAAAAGCAAGCTCATGTTTCTCTTGTAATAAAACCTAGTGCATTGGCGTGCATCCTTGATGGACCCTTTGGATCACCTCTTTGGTACTCGGAAAACATGGGGAACCTGACACACATCACTAGGAACCACCAGCTACTGTTTTTGCTGTGATTTATAAAGTCCTTTATCTCTAACCCAGGAGGCTCATGTTATCTCATAATATCCATGAAACTATAGCAAACTAGCTTATTACCTTATAAGTAGAATAAAATCTCAGACCCTACTCAGCTCTTAGCAGATAGAAATTAGGTTACTTTCTATTTGTTTCTGCATTTGATCACACATAAGTACCTCATATCTTTGTAATTCTTGAGGAACTTTTTTCTTTTTCTACTTATGTCCAAGTAATTTAGAAGAGTTATAGAGACATGAAAGAACAGTAGCCTCGTGCATACTAGCTTCTTGTAGTACTACAAAATAAGTCCTTAGTACTCTTAGTACTCAACTTGTATTTACTAGTGACAATTGGAGAAAAATACAATTATGTATCCTTAGAGGAAGAGAGAGAGAGATTTTTAATTCTCTGTCAAAAGAAATTTGGAATGTTTAAAATGGTCGTCATAATGGAAAATATTAAATTTAATAAGCACTTTGGATGAGTTACAAATATGGAAATAAGTAAATGGAGCACAATAAAATTAAAATGTTCTGTGGGTATCATGGCTTATAAAATAAATTCAAAAACCAAAATGACATTTTATTCACTTACAAATTAATATAAAGATCCTCACAATTGTTAGCCATTGTGTGTTGGAACTGCAGTATTCAATTAAAGAGCCTGGCATAAATCTGAGAACTATTATAAATATGCTTTATATTTGGATGTTATGATCTCTCAGTCAAAATGAATCATTTCTTTCAAATTTTGGCCTTTACCAGCTCTACAGGGATTCCTTCAAGGGTGAGTTTAATTCATCTGGAATGTTTTTACTTTCAACACTCATTTCACCTAACCTACTAAATGTTGTATATGAGGAAAGGGCAAGATGTATAAAATATATTTGTTTCAGAGTCTGTTTAGTTGAAATTTCTCAAGAGGAAAACAAAACAGAAAAACATATAGTGATACTTGTCAGGATTTGGTATATATGTATATGTGAATTGTATATATGTACTTTTCTGTACAGTTATACACAAGTCTGCTGTTAGATATTACTTTACCTGATAAAAACTGTCATTACTCTTTTTAATCAATATATATTACTATCTAACATTATCAGGAAACTTCATATCTATAGAATCTAGGTCTTCCCTCCAGTTGTCCAAATGTCTTTGGCAGATAATAACTAGAATATTGCAGAAACCAATTCTATTGAAGTTATGCCATAAGAAATTTATCTTCTAGCAGTGAATTAAGTGCCATTTTAACATGGAAAACATCTTCAAAACAATTTTGAATAAACAATTGGAAATACTAATAACAAAATGATGATATAGCTTTGCTAATCAGGTTCCTTTTCACTTTTAAAAGTGTTTAACACATCTTTTGATATAATTTTGTAGAAGGAAATCTAATTTGTGCTTAAAATTGAATGATATGTCATGATAGCAAAGACAAAAAGATTGAGCGTTTTGTTGACAGATTTTCCAAATTGGGCTTAAGGTAAATGGTCTTGAAAGGGCTATCTTTGCATCCATAAACATCTTCTACTATGTGATACTTGGCTAACAACCAAGTTTATAGGATATTATGATAAATGTTTATTATGTCATAATTTGTGCTATGATCTAGGATATGTCATTCAACATCCAGAAGAGTGTAAAATTATGTTATGATAAAAAGATCCTGCACTTGTCAGAGACCGTGAAAACATGAGTTTCAATTCCAGTTCAACCTAATTCACTGTATGACTTTGGGAAATACACTTCATTTTCAGATGTTTTAAAATATATATAAAATGAATGTGAGATAATTTCTAACACTCTTGCCAACTCTGATGCTTGTTGATTTAATTAGAAGACATTGTGAATATACATGAGACATTGTGAATATAAAGATGAGGTAGACATGTATTTGCAATGCATTATAATTAGTTTGAACATTCTTTACGAAAAAACATATAAGCAAGTATGAGATAAGGTTATATTTAGGATGAGACTTGAGGAATTCTTGAGCCTTGAGCATTCTCCAGGTAGAAGGAAAATCTAATAAAAAGCTGCCTTCCATAGTGCTGCTATCAAAATTAAGAACTTTCAATGCCTTATTTAGTAAGACAATCAGGTTACTTCAACAGATGTTTTATTGCATTGCTGTTAATAAGATTTAAGTTCAGTCGTTAAACAATTGTATCCTTTTCCTTATCATACTGCTGTATCTCTCTTTATTGTTGCTATTATGTTGGATTTTCAGTTCATTTTTTTCTCTAACTGGAAAAGAATAGTGAACAATTTTGTATAAAACAATTTATTCCATAATGTTTCAACACAAAACTCTTTAATCAACAATTTCCTATGTTTAGGTCCTAGTGTTGGTAGGTAAGAAAAAATGTGTTACCAAGGGATCATGAGAAGATATGAAACACTGCCAAATTACATTGCTACCTACTATTTTGGGCCAAATCAAGTTCAACAATATCCTAAGTTAGGGCTACATTACTTTGTGCTTTCAGAACTCTATTACTAGCCTCAAGGTATACTGACTTTGAAGAGCAGGAAGCTGCATACTTATTTCTTTTAGTGTTTTGCTTATCTCACAACCCTGTGTATGTTTGTGATATATATGACAAATTGTTGTTTTGATAATGTTTTGCATAAAAGCAGACAGCAAGAGTTTTGCAAAGAAAATATTAGGGCTGTACTTTTTTTTTCTTTTTTTTTTTTTTTGAGTCGCAAGCAGCAATCTCGGACATTGATTGATGTTCATTTTGAAATCTTCAATGGTCTTAAGGTCCTTTAGCCTATGGAATATGTTATGAAAAATCAGTTTTAGTAACGTGTTGTTAGGGTGGCATGGAACTATAATTCAACAGTAATTTCCCTTAAAAGAAAAAACACTTGATTACAATAGAATAAGTATATGTATGTGTGTTATAGTATACACTCACGTTACTTGCATATAGTGTTTTAAATATTGTGCTCCCCATTCAATCTATTATATGAACTCCATATACACATGTAAAACAATGTACATTACCATTACTATGAATGGTCAACAGATTAGGTTTTTTTTTTTTTTTTTTTTTTTTTTTGAGACGGCAGTCTCGCTCAGTCGCCCAGGCAGGAGTGCAGTGAACGGATCTCAGCTCACTGCAAGCTCCGCCTCCCGGGTTTACGCCATTCTCCTGCCTCAGCCTCCCAAGTAGCTGGGACTACAGGCACCCGCCACCTCGTCCAGCTAGTTTTTTGTATTTTTTTTTTTTAGTAGAGACGGGGTTTCACTGCATTAGCCAGGATGGTCTCGATCTCCTGACCCGCCCGTCTCGGCCTCCCAAAGTGCTGGGATTACAGGCTTGAGCCACCGCGCCCGGCCAGATTCAGTATTAACTTATTTAAGTAAGATTTAAAATGAGGTATTTTTTTGAGTTTTTAATCCTTTTCTTGCTGACTACCAAATGAACAACAAGTAAATATATTCTGTTGCCAAATCAAGTTTTTTGTTTTTTTTTGTTTTTTTTTACACTCATATGCCTTGTTTTCAAAAGTAATTAAAGAAAATGGAGTTCAACTTAGAGAATACATATGCAGGCATCTTCAAGTCAGTTGTCTGAATGTGATTATTTCCATCGTTAAAATGAATTTAAAAAATAAAAAATGGCTATTTGCTTCCATAACGTATTTTAATGTTGTTGTTTTGTTGATTTTATTTTGCTTTGGACTAATTAAAAGTCATCTGATACAGACAAAAACATACCTAAACACATAAGCTTTTAGGTAGTAATCCCTGAGACAATGTTTAGTTAAAATTCCTGTCTAAAACCTTTATTTACTAATGCACTATAGAAAGAAAATAATATCAATTGTGTTCATAGAATGATCTTTTTATAACTTTCTATTTAATATGGTAATAATCTTATTTACTGGAATTAATTCACATAATTTGCAATATATGATAATATAACAGTAGAAAAACTTCCTGTTCACATGCCCAAATAATGATAGAATGAGACAAAAAGGAGTGACCTGTCCAAATGTAGGAAACCTGGTCTTCTTCTAAGGCATATGATTAAACAGAAAATACTGAAAGAAAGAAAGCATATGATCATATATCAGGTTACTCAAGGTGAAGAACTTACTGCTAGCATCACTCAGTACTTGCAGTAATTTTTTACCATGACTAGGCTAGCTATACTACGTCTACTATTTAGGAAACAACATAAAATGTTAGCACTACATAATGGAAAACTGTAAATGAGTCAACCTTCTTGACACTCAGACTTTCAGGCTCCAGGTTAATGTCACAGAGGCAAACTGGTCAACATCCAGGGCAAGGAGCCAGATGTAGTAACTGAACTCCATTTTCTGAAAGACAATAACTCAGAGAGAAAATGGAGCAGTTTCAAGAGACCAAGAGAATGTAATTTATGGTGGAATTACAATGTGGCAGTTGAGAACTAGACAAGAGTGTGGGACTTTATTTCATCATTTGCAACAACTGATGGCAATAAAAATTTCAGAATGCACCATCTGCAAGGTATTTAAAAATACAATTTCTCTGTAAAAGCAATTCTAATTAGTTACCCAATACTGTTGTTATGTTTTGTGTGTGTGTGTGTGTGTGTATGTGTGTGTGTGTGTGTGTGTGTGTGTGTGTATATATATATATATATAACTTTTATCACATTATTGCCTCCTAAAATCGTGTAATCTTTCTTTGGCTTAAGTATATTAGTATATGCTGTCATTTACTTACATCTAAAACAAGATTAAATGATTAATTTATGGCTATGTTTGCAGTCAATCTAATGAGAAATTGCAACTGCATTTTTTTTGATGTTTATGACTGAGTTATTCATTCAAAAAAGTTATTGTTGAGTCTTCATGATTATATATCAAGCCTATGATCACACTATGATATGATCACACTATGATATAATTGTTGTTTAATAAGAGATAAAATGTTAGCTTTATACCATAAAATTCATTTAAATATACAAAACAAGTTAGGAGCAGATTTTAAATTCAAAGGTAATCAGAGTAATTCAGATTATAAAATGATTTTCTCAGATTATACATTACCTTTTCTAACTTAAATAAAATTCAATTAAATACAAATTTATTATTTTGGTGGGATTACATTTCACTTCAACTGTTGACAATGTTCTATTTTACTTGAGATGTATTATAATATACACAGCTGATTTTGAAGACTTAGGGAAAAGGGATGTAACATATCTCACTAATAATTTTAATGTTGATTACAAGTGGAAATAAAAATATTTTGGATATATTGCAGCAAATAAAATACGTTATTAAAATTAATTTCACCTGCTACTTTATGTTTTAATTTCTACTGGTAAAATAATCCCTAAAATAACTGATTGAAATTCTTTCCTTAAAAAAATAGACACATTGTAATTGCACATATTTATGGAATACGATGTGATGTTTTAATTTATATGGATTATATAATGATCAAATCAAGGTAGTTAGCAATATATCTCGCCATACATTTATCATTTTATTTGTGTTGAGAACATTCAAAAGCCTATCTTCTAGCTATCTTTAATATACAATACATTATTGCTAACTGCAGTCAAACTATCGTTCATCAGAACACCAGACTTATTCCTCCGATCTAATTGTAATGTTGTACCTGTTAGCCAACTGAAGTAGGATTTTTCTTGGCCCCTTTGCCAAACTTGAAGCAGGGATTCCCTATCTACTCAGCCCACTGCAGTCAGCCCCTTGCAGGAGGGAGGACAAGAAAGAGTGAATGTGGGATCTGGCCAGACGCTCCGGGTGCCAACACATGAGCTAGCTCTGTGTGGCCCATGACCAGATCAGGTGTGTCACATCAAGAGGAATGCTGTAGCACCCAGGCAGGGCTTCCCATGACCCTAAAGTTCCAGAGGGGGTGTTTATGTGTTAATTAGCTCTTTTGGTTCCACTACCCACAGCTCAGGCATGTTACCAGCTCAGTTGGCCCCAACCTTAAGCCGTGGGGAGGCTGCCTTCCACCAGCGAGGTCAAAGGGCCAGTGTGACAGCCTTTCTGGGTAGCCACACTCAGTGGATCCTGAACTCTTGCCTAATGTCCAAGAAGAATGAGGTCATACTGATGATTAAAGGGTGATGATGGCAGATAATTTTATTGAGCGAGAGAACAGCTCTCAGTGGAGAGGAGTCATGGGACATGGGGGACTGGTCTCCCACCCCTATATGGTTTCTCTCTGTGGCTGGGTACAGGTCTTTTTATGGACTCAAAATGGGGAGTGTGTGATGATTGGTTTGTGAGTATGCAAAAAAGGTTAAAGCAAAGACACCACTCAAAGGTAGGCACAACATTGTAGAAAACCAATTAGGAAAGGGTAGGTATATGTAAAATGGTGAAGGATGGGGATCAAGCAGAAGAAAGTGCTCCAGATGGGAAGACAGATCTGAGAATTTAACTTGTAGCTTGACTTTCAGGCTTTTAACTGTCTTGGCTTGTAGGTGAGGTTTCACCAGTGACCCACCCATATCTGCCTAGGCATTTGGCTGCCTTCTGTTGCTATCACAATGACTCCTCATCATCTCACCCTATCTTCTCTCCCCCATTTCTGGTAACCACTCTTCTCTCTGCTTCCATGATATCAACTTTTAAAAAATATTCCACATATGAGTGAGATCGTACAGCATTTACTTTTCTGTGTTTGACTTATTTCCCTCAACATGATGTTTTACAGGTTGTTCCAGTTGTCACAATTGACACGATTTTATTCTTGTTTTTGATTGAATAGTATTCCATTCTGTATACCACATTTTCTTTATCCATTTATCCGATATTGAACACTTAGGTTAGTTCTATATCTTAGCCATTGTAAATAGTGCTGCAATAAACATTGGGATGTTGATAACTGTTTGTAGTATTTATTTCATTTGTTCATGTGTATAACCAGCAGTGGGATTACTAACTCATTTTTTAAATGAACAAAAGAGCTTAACAGACATTTCTCAAATGAAGTTATAAAAATAGTCAACAGGGATATGAGTAACTACTTAGCATCATCACTTAACATTAGCTTAACATCAGTAATAATCAGGGAAATGTAAATTAAAACCACAATGAGATACTAGCTCACACTGTTAGGATGATTATTATCCAAAAGACAAAAGAAAGTAAGTGTTGGCAAGGATGGAGAGAAAAAGGAAATCTTGCACACTGTTAGTGTGCTTATAAGTTAGCACAACTGTTATGGAAAACAGTATGAAAATGTCTCTTCTTAGTGTTTTTAACATGGCTACTAGAAAATTTTACATTACCTATATGTTTCACATTATATTTCTATTGAGAAATGCTAGGGCAGAGAACACTGAAATTGCACATTATTTTTAAAAAAATGGTTTTACTCAAAGATTCTCTGAGCAACATATCTCAACCCAATTAAGAGAAAATAACAATCATTTGGGGTACCAGTCACCACCATATTGTCTGCAAAGTAGCTTGGCCATGTTTAAAATAATAATAAGAAGAAGAAGAAAGGGAAAAACTATCACTCTGAATATCTTCTATAAATAGCTACAGAATAATTTAAAGAAGTAATACTAACTTGACTTTGAAAATTTTTTTTTTTAGTGAATTAAGAGAATTAGAAATTAGTGGCTCTAATTAATTTTTTATTCCAATTAACAGTTTTCCCTTTAGCTATTGACCATCAGTTACATCCTATCACTAGTGTAAATTAGACTTTGCTTCTTAAGACTAAATTTAATTCAAAGTTGGAACAGAATTAATTGTAGTATGGATACTTGGGACAGCTAGAAACAAAGTTAAAAAGCATGGACATCTTCTGTGGCTTGGCCTGACTCTGAGAAATATGGAGAAGACATAATTGAGTTTTCTCCTCCAGAAAGTAGAAAGCAGTGGAATGTGGCTTCAATATCCCCAGCTTTTCAAAGTGCCATTTGAGGGGATGGTTTCTGTGTCACCTCACATAGAACACTGAGGGTATGATAATAATCAACATCAAAGGGAGGTCCAAACTTTAGACATTTGGGAAAAAAAAAACCAAAAATCCAAAACAAAATAAAGACTGGACACATGGTGCAGCTGGGAACAAGAATCTAGAATCTCTAGCCAGGCTCATTTGTTAAGACTTACCTCAGTCAAAGTCATTTTGAAAAATTGGGAAGTGGCTATTGCACAGATACCAATCCAAGCTACAAAGCAAAAAAAAAAAAAAAAAAAAAAAAAAAAAAAAAAAAAAAAAAAAAAAAAAAAAAAAAAAAAAAAAAAAAAAAAAGAATCAGAAAAACATAACACAATCAAAAGAATGAAATAGAACAATGGAGATCTACAAATTGCCTGACAGAATTTAAAATAATCATTTTAAAGAATCTCAGAGAGATACAAGGAACACAGACAACAACAATTACAAATTATAAAAGTTATACATGAAATAAAGTAGTAACTATAAAAAAGTACATAGAAATTCTACAGCTAAAGAATGTAAGAACTGAAATTAATAATTTACTAGAGGGCCTCAACTTCAGACTTGATCAGAAGGAAGAACTGGCAAACTCTAAGGCACCTCATTTGAAATTACCTTGTCAAAGAAGCAAAAAAAGAAAAATAAGGAAAGTGCACAGGAACCCTGAGTGGATTATAGAACATTATCAAATGAACAAACACACATATTAATGGGAGTCCCATAAGGAAAAGAGTAAGAGAAAGGAAAAGAAAAATCTATTTAAAGAAATAGTGGATGAATACTTTCCAAATCTAAAGAGAGACATGGACATCTAGATTTATAACACTCAGAAGACCTCAAGTAATATAAAATAAACCTCACAGATTTATATGAAGTCTACACAAAGACAAATTATATAATCAAATAGTTAAAAGTCAAAGAGAAAAAATATGACAGCAGCAAGAGAAAAAAAATAGCTTGTCACATGCAAGGGAACCTCCATAAGTCTTCAGTGAATTTAACAACAGAAATGTTGCAGATCATTGGAGAGAGAAATGATATATTCGAAGAGCTGAAAGAAAAAAAAAAATCTATAGACTGAAATAGTATACCCAGCAAAAGTATTCTTTAGAAACGAAGTAGAAACAAAATTCAATAGTACACTAAAAGGATTATTTACCATGATCAAATGAAATTTATTCTTGGCATTCAAGGATGGTTTGACATACACAAATCAATTAATTTGATATAACACATATATAATGAAGGATAAAACTCGTATAATGATCTCCATTGATGCAGGAAAAGCATTTGCAAAATCTGACACTCTTATGATCAAAACTCTTAACAAACTAAATATAGAGAGAATGTACCTTCTTTACAAAATGAATGGCATATATGAAAAAAGCATGCAGTGACATTATACTCAATGGTTAAAAAAAAAAAAAAAAAAGACTTTGTTCCTGGTCTTTCCTCTAAGATCAGGAACAATGCAAGAATACCTACTCTGGCCATTTCTATTAAACATAATACTATATGTTTTAGTTAGAGCTAAGCTGTCAAGACAAAAATAAAAGCCATCTAAATTAGAAGGTTATATGTAGCTAACGCTAAAGAATCCATATTAAAAAAATTTGCTAGAATTAATAAATTCAATAAAGTTGCAAGAAACTAAATCAACACACAAAAATAAATTGCATTTCTATACAATAACAATGAACTATCTGAAAAGGATATTAAGAAAAAAATCTTGGCTGAGTGTGGCAGGTCATGCCTGTAATCCCAGCACTTTGGAAGGCCAAGGCGGGCAGATCACCTGAAGTTGGGAGTTCGAGACCAGACTGACCAACATGGAGAAACCTCATCTCTACTAAAAATACAAAATTAGATGAGTGTGGTGTCACATGCCCGTAATCCCAGCTACTCAGGAAGGCTGAGGCAGGAGAACTGCTTGAACCCGGGAGGTGGATGTTGCAGTCAGTCAAGATTGCACCATTGCACTCCAGCCTGGGCAATAGGAGTGAAACTCCATCTCAAAAAAAAAAAAAAAAAAAAAAAAAAAAAAAAAAAAAAAAAAAGAAAAAAGAATAAAGAGAAAATAATCTCTTCCACAATAACATCAAGAATCAAATACTTAGAAATAATCTTAACCAAGGAAGTAAAAAAAAATGTGTACACTAAAAGCTATTAATTATTGATAAAAGAAATAAAATAGACAAATAAGACATCAGTTCCCATTAACTGGAAGATTTGACATTATTAACATGCCCTTACTCCCCAAAGCAATCTACAAATTCAATGCAATCTCTATGAAAATTCCATTGACATTTGTCTTATCATGGTCTGCTTTAACAAATTGCCATAGTCTAGGTTGCTTAAACAACAATATTTGTATCTTACAATTCTGTAGATTGGAAATCTAAGATCAGGGTTAACAGTATGTCCTGGTTCTGCTGGGGGACCTCTTCTGAGTACCAGTCTCTTGACTTCTTGTTTTATCCTAACATTGTAGAAATAGAGAAAGAGCTAGCTATCTGGACTCTTCTCACAGGCGCATTAATGCTAGTTATGAGGGCTTCACTCTCATTACTAATTATCTCCCAAAGGACCCAACTTTACATACCACACACATTGGGGATTTGATTTCAACATTTAAATTTTGAGGAGACACAAATATTCAGTCTCTTGCAGCATTTTTAATAGGTATAGAAGAAAAACATTCTGAAGTTCATATGGAACTATGAGACTCCAAACATTCAAAGCAAACTTGGGGGGGAAAAAAAAAGAACACTCCTTTCAATAAATGGTTCTGGGAAAAGTGTATATTCACATGCAAGAGAATAATATCGGATCCTTACTTAAACCATGCACTAAAATAAACTAAAAATGGATTAAAGATTCATAATGTAATATCTGAAATGGTAAAACTCCTAGAAGAAAACATAGCTTAATAAATCATTGCAATGATTTTTTCAATGTAATAACAAAAGCACTGGATAAAAGTTGCCTCTTTCAACAAAGGCTCTAATAGGCAAATACATTAGTCATCAAGATTTTTTTTGCTCAGAAGTATTTTAGGGTATGAGGTCTCAAAGGTATTAACACTTTTCTTTTTTTTAATTATTAGTATTTTTTTGAGACTGAGTCTCACTCTGTCACCTAGACTGGAGTGCAGTGGTGAGATCTTGGCTCACTGCAACCTCCACCTCCCAAGTTCAAGCGATTCTCCTGCCTCAGCCTCCTGAGTAGCTGGGACTACAGGCACGCGCCACCTCGCCCAGCTAATTTTTGTATTTTTTGTTGACACGGGGTATCACCATATTGGTCAGGCTGGTCTTGAACTCCTGACCTTGTGATCCGCCCTCCTCGGCCTCCCAAAGTGCTGGGATTACAGGCGTGAGCCACCGTGCCCAGCTGGAATTAGCACTTTTCTATATGTTGCTCTTTCTAGGTGTAGTAGTACAGTCTGGTATTTACAAACATTCACAATAGGGGCATGTAAAACATCAACATGATTAACATACATTAATCAGTGGAAGTCACATCAATATTACATTTAATCAACCCCAAGGGAGACACAGCAGGTCGTGATAGTTTCCCTTCCCCACTGTTCATCTTGCCTAAATCCATTTGTTGAATTCAAGCACCTTTTTACTCCTATTAGTAGATAGGAAAGTAACCTGGATATTTATATCCAGCAGACTCCCACATTTAGATTCTCTTTCTCCCCAGTATTCCTCAGTGTATTCAGATGTGTGTCTGTGGGCATGAGTTCCCCTTGAGGACTGGAATACTTTGATGTCATGCGAAAATGTTTTATTCTTAAAATAGCTGGGGTTGGGGAGAGGAGAAATTAGGGATCACAAGACATGGAAAGTAGCAGTAGCTTAATACCAGTACACAAGGTTAGGCATTTACTTTGGGGTTTTGGGTAGCTATCTGTGTGGTTCAACCAAACACAATTCTCATATTTTCAGCCCGTCCAAAACTCAGTCTTCTTATTGCTGACAATATGTTTTTTTTTCCAGTTTTGGGGAATTACTGACTCAGCAGCAGCTGCTACATTGCCTTTTGACTGAACCACAAGACTTACTGACTCATTGCCACAACAACATCCATTCCTCCTCTTACATAGAGGAGAGTAAGCAACATTCAAACATCATTTGAACATATTTTTAAAAATCCTACCTCTTGTTGCTCAGCCTACAAACAACTGGTAGTATAGTAGGGTTAACTAACTCTCTTTGACATTTCACTTAGAGCCTTTACTACCAGATTCTGGGGAGCCCTTTCATACGCTCTAACATGGCTCATCGGGACCTTCATCCTTTCTCTTCCAGAAAGCCATGTCTCTGTCAGCATCCCCTTCTTATTACCAAAATGATCAAGAGCCATGAAGGGTTTGAGATTTGTCCCACTTGCTAGCTAACAAATTAGCCCAATACAGTTTCATAGATACTGACTGATGATACAAGATCATAGAGTAGAACAAACCATGCAGAGGGAACAGCCAGTTCAGGAGTGTATCAGATATTTTCAATTAATCATAAAAAGAGTGGTATGGCTGGGATGACATTAGTAAGGGGAGAGTAATAGCATATAAATCTGAAATTGTTTAGTTAGGAGATATGATTTTTGTGTCACTGGCATATAAATGAAATCAAAAAACATTAGAGTAGATCATGTCATCAAAGATGTATGATACCCATGCCCTGATCGCTGGAGTACTCTGGCATTTAGAACTTGGGCAAATAGACTATGATGTAAATGGCACCCACTAGAATTGTGCCGACCATATCCAACATAATCACATCTGGTGACTTTTGGAATAATTAGAAAAGGAGAGAAGAGGAATAACAGGAGTAAAAAGAATATCAGAAAGGGATATGCCGTATCATTCAAGAGTCAAGCATAGAAAAGAATATTTAAAAGAGATTAATTTAACATAGCAAGTGGCTAAGCAGGTGATAAAATTTATTAGGTGGCTATGCAGGAGATGAGTTTAGAATCAGAAAGATGCTAACTAGCCCTAGCCTGGAATGAGAAAGGGAGAGGGCAACATTCTAGGTAGGTAGAGCTTAGGGTCAACTGGTAGAATTTGGAATCATGGAGGTCCCGTTTGTTAGGTGGTTGTTGAGTTTTTATGCTTCTCTTCATTAATTTTAACTTAAATGCAAACATGGAGTGTTCCTGAGCTGAGGTAGATGATCATTAATCACAAACAAAGCAAATAATGACCACATGTTTCTTCACACCCCAAGTCTTACCTCTAGAGCAGTGTAATGAATCCAAGCCAAATGTCTTCTTCATATAAACTGTGTATCATAGACAAGAAATGCAAAACAATGTGCTTTTTCCATTTTTATGTAGGAGACAGACAGCTTTCCTCACCCCCTTCTGAAATGAAAAGGACAAGAAACAACTTTTCTCCGTTGAGACACTGAAAAATATCCTAAATTCTTACCTTAACCTTTTGGAATATAAATGCATTCATATATTTCCAAGAGTCAGATAAACTCTGGGTGTCTCTGGCTTTTATGACCTAGAGATTTCTCCAATGTCTGGGCTTTATACCATCTGAAATGTAAATACCTTGGGAGAAAATGCTTCAGTATTCTTGGCACCTTAGGGCTTAACTTAAGGAAGGACCTCATCTGGGCCCCTTTGGCCCTCTGAAATCAGAGCGATTAGCTAGACGAATGGTTATATCTAATTCTCATGGTATAACAAGAGTAAAATGTTTCAGGGTGACATGAAAGCAAGTATTACAAGTCTTTATATTCCACACTTTTCTATGTCTCAGGGGTTAAGACTTTTCATAGGAACACTGAAAAATCTAAGTGCCTGTTATTTTCTACCTACTTAGAGTCACATAAGTGTTAGAGTCAATGCCAGGTTTAACAACAGAAGGAAAGGGAGATAGGGAATAATATTCGGACTTCTCCTTTGCTCCTAGCGTCTGGTCTCAAACCAGGGTCTCCAACTGGCTGAACTAAGCTGAAAGTCTGATGCCCAGGAAAGACAACCTACAGAGATTTGTATTTTGTGTAACACAGAAGATAACAGAAACAACAACAACAACAAAAACAAGGAATGATAATGGGGGAAAATAAGCACAGGATTAGCACAAGTGTCACTGGAGCAGATAAAGTAAGTGCTTGAAGGAGGTTAATTGATTATGTCAGCTATTGCTGACATATGTCAAGTGTGATGTGGACTGAGAGCTGTCATTGGAATAAACAATGCAATGGTCCCTGGCAACTCTAACAATAACTACTTTACTGGAGTCATGATGGGGAAAATGTGGGTTCAGGAAAGAATGGGAGAGATTGGTATTAGAGAATACGTGCAATTTTCAAGAAACTTTGTCTTTTGTATTTATTTATTTATTTTTTTTGGGGGGTCAGAGTCTCACTCCGTGATCCAGGCTAGAGTACAGTGGTACAATTATGATACCCTGTACCCTCAACCTTCCCAGACTACTGAGTAGCTGGGTTTACATTCCCACACCACCATGGTCCAGCTAGTTGGTAATATTTTTATTTTTTTAGAGGCAGGGTCTCACTATGATGCCCAATCTGTCTTCAGACTCCTGGCCATGTGGCAAGAGTGAATAATATTAAAAATAATTAAAAAGTTAGTAATTCAGAAAAGAGAAGACAGGTTTTGGAGCCATGTTCTCTAACACAATATAAAAAGCTCCTTTATTTAGGAGCACAGGAGTTCATCCTGGCTAATAGGAGAGCAGTGGACTGGGGGCACTCAGGCTGGTTCTTGGCTATGTCTTTGATTTCTCAAGTACATCTTTACCTGACCTGAGAAAAATCAACAATGCAACAAAGGAACATAAAACAAAATGAAAACAGTATTTTAAGTAAATTTATTTCACTCAGTAAACCCATCCTCCAGAGTAAACACGAGATAAGAAAATTTGGATTTGTTGTATCTTTTCCTATCCCTCACAGAATCTGAACATCTAAATGAAATGAACAAGATTCCAGTGCTTAAATGAATAAGGAGTGATTTCTTTTCCTTTTTTTTTTGCTTTTTTAGCAAGCCTTTTACATTTTTTGCACCATCCTCTCTCCTCAACTTCCCAAATCACTGAGATTACAGATGTGAACTACTGTGCTTGGCTCAAGAAACTTTGCCTTAAAGGGCATAGAAGGAGGGAATGCTGGAGTGATAATTGGTGGTAGAAATGACAGCTGGGGTAAGTTGTTTGTTGTTGTTGTTGTTGTTGTTGTTGTTGTTTAACATTAAAGACGTAAGAGAATGCTTGTATGTAATGTGAATTATAATAAAAACAATAAGGAAGTTGGTGATTCAGAAAAGAAAAGACAGTTTTTGGAAACATGTCCTCTAGTAGAATATAGAAAACTCCCTTATTTAGAAGCAAAGGATTTTCCTCCTGGCTAATAGGAGAACGGTGGAGTGTGGTCACTGATGCTGGTTCTTAGGTATGTCTTTGTTCTCTTTACTCATCTTATCTTTTGTGTTTAGAATATATTTCCTCTCCCTCTACATATCCAAATCCATTGCACTTCTAGCTAGCTCAAATCTCACTTGCAGCTAATAAGTTGATACAGTAATATCACCTCACTCCTGAATTTCACCAGCATGAATGACACACATCTAAGTAATGCCATTGAAAAGGGCGTGGAAGCAAAACATATCCTATACCTACACTAGTGCAGTGTTTCTTCTATTATTGATGAAAGGTACTCTACATTGATAAATCCACTGCAGTGCTCATTATGACCCATGTTATGGTGAACACTTAAGAAGGACTTGATTAAAGTTGAATAAAATGATTGTCTGTGTTTTCGTATAATTGTGATTGTTGATAACTATTAAGTGCAGGAGTTATATGAAGCAAGGGTATGAGGAAATACCTAATGAGCTTCTTCTTGTAGGTAGCTGAGAATTAGGAAACTATCAGGTGGGGAGTGCTGTGTTTCTTTGATCAGAAGAGGATGCATGTAAGTTGAGGGAGATGTATTAGATTTTATAATAAATACCTAAGAGATATTTGATAGAAGAATTTGCAAAATTATAATTGCATAATTATGTGTACTTGGGCTTACCTTTATAGGAGAAGTACAAAGAAAATTTGCAAAAGGACTGGATTCAAGAATGCTGACTGGGTTGTAATATATGTGAAGATACTGATGAAATAAAGATGCTGCAAAATGTTTACTTTCTTGTCACCAGAGGACTGAGCTGAACCAAGAACCATTAAAATAGAAGGTGGATTAAAATTTAATTGAATAGACTGGTCCAAGTTGTCCTGGAGAGGGGTTCTTCATGTTCATGATAAAAGTCCTGCATAATTGAAATAAACTGTACTCAGGAACTTAACACATGGAACCATAGTTCACTTTAGGAAAAGTCAGGGAGAAATTTGGTAGAGAGCTTTGCATGAAACAAAATAAGGATCATGGGAGGACAAACTCGAGATATAAATAAAAGGAATCACACTGAGTCTATTTGTTGATCATTTCTTGGGTACTGAAGATATAATGCCTCTCCTACTCATGCCGCCTACTTTACGGTAAAGAAACTAAATGTTAATGATTCCACATTGCCTACCCTTGTGTAGGTAACATAGCTTCTGGAAGGAACTCAGGACTGACAAAAATCATAACTGCTTTCTTTGAGGTACTCTTTAAGATTGTGAAAACTATGCCGTCACTGCTCTTTTTGCTGCTATTTTCATCTCCTAACAGAATGCAAGAGGTTTGAGCTCTAAAGAAGTAGTAAAATAATCAACAACTAATATTTTTGTGCCAATTATTGCTTTCCCAAGCTGTGTGGGTGTATTTCCTTCTCAATTAAGTAATAAGCTTCTTGAAGACAGTGATTAGGGCCTCATTCTTTATTTTTCGCAATGTCTGGGATCAACAATTTCCTGTTCTAAGTGCATTTGGCTTCAGCAAATACATCTTTACTTTATCTGAGAAATCAACCCTATAACAAAGAAAAATAAAACAAAATAAGAAATAGTAACTTAAATAAATTTATTTTACTCAGTAAATTCCTTCTCCAGAGTAAACATGAGATTAAAGATTTGCATTTGTAGTTTCTTCTTCCTGTCCCTCTCAGTACGAACGTCTAAATGGAATGAGCAAAATTCCAGTATTTAAATGAGTAAGGAGTATCTTTTTATATTTTTTAGCAAGTCTTTTATGCCTAACAGGCAAACAAAAGGAGTGAAAGAAAGAAAAGAAAGAAGGGAAGGAAGGAAAGAGAAAAAAAGAAAAAAGAAGAAGCTCTTTCTTTCAGTCCTGGGAAAAAATAATGCAGCATGGGCTTATGGTGAGAACTGTATTTCCAATATATTGCTCTTTGAAGGATTTTTTCAGGAGTAAATGTGAACAATATCTTATGTTTGCATACTGACTTTAAAGCCAAACTTTCCAAAGGCGGTAACATGAGCATATACACTAGTGACCGAATATTTAGAAATCTTGATCCACAAATACTTGACTGCTTCAGTTTTTCTTTCGAGTTCTCTGGTATAATCCTTCCCATTTTGCACTATTTAGAAGCAAAAAATCTCATATTTCATTAAATTTTTAAAATCATTAACTCTAAGTAAAACACATCATTAATTTAATAACACTTTTGGGGTAAAATGAGGAACACTACATTAAAATTAAGATATATGTCTTTTAGTGAATTCACATATATCACTGATTTGAAAATTAATTTTAAGTGTGTAAGTATAATTTTTAATTTATGAATTTAATGCTTAAAATGTAGGTCATAACAAAGAATACTAAATTGGGGCAAAGCTATGTTACTGTTGTTTGTCCAGCTGGTAATTATTACTATTATTTTGGTTCATAAATATTTACAAACCCAAGCTTTTAAAAAATATAAAATGTTACGTCTACATAAAAATGCCTTTGTTTTGCATGATGACATTTTAAAGGAAAATTTAAGTCATGCAGATATAGCAGATATAGCATGCATATAGATTCATAGATATGCTTTTAACTTAATATATGTTTAAAATCTCTAAGTTGTATACAGATCTAGTTTACTCTGTTTCATTGCTATTTATTTACACCACAACTTATATATCTACTTCCTAACTACACACAGAAAGACTATTTATGTCTTTTCTGATTTTGTTTTGTAAGCAACATTTCCATAGCTGTGTTTTTCTTGCATAACATGACTATAAGTGCTTTCGTGAACAGAGTCACTGGCATCTCCACTTTTGGTTTTAAGAAATTTTAATTGCCCACCAAACTGGATGCACCAATTTACCCATTCACCTGTTGTAAACAAGAATTCTCCACAAATCTTGCCAACTCATGCTATTACCATTTATTTTCTTCTTGCTGATAGGACATTTTCCAGAGTACAGGCAAAGATAATCAGATTGCCACACATTTACTTATATGTTTAATCAGCATGTTGATTTTCCATTCTGTGGAGTGCCTCCCTATACTCTTGGACCATTTTTTTCTACTAAGTATAAAAACTGTCATTATACTTTGTTTATATTGATACAAAGTAGCTAAATATATTTTATATGATACTTGTAGCTAAACATATTTTTCGTTTTATATAGAACTTTGTTAGAAATGTTGCAAATATTTTCTTTTAGTCTGTCATTTGCATTTTAACTTTGTTATAGTGTATCTTGAAATAAAGAACATTTGAAGAAAATTTTAACTTTGATGCAATAAAACTCAACACTCTTCTTGATGAATTATCTTGCCTTAAACAGATTTTCCCACTACAAGTTTGTGTGTGTGTGTGTGTGTGTGTGTGTGTGTGTGTGTAT
>NW_016803926.1:1336361-1345297 GCF_001698545.2 Rhinopithecus bieti
TATATATATATATATATATATAATACACTTTAATATTTTCTGCCATTATTTTAAGCTTGTTTTAAATATGTGCTTTTGAGCCATCTGGAAATTTTTTCCTGTATGTTTTGAGACTAGAATTTTGTTTTCACAGCACTGTTTATGGGCAAGTCTATCCTTGGTGTGCCCCTTTTTAAATTGCCACATCTGCATAAAGCCAAATACTCACATGTCCATGAACCTCCTTCTGGATTTTGATCTATATGTCTTTTGCTCTGCCAAATCACACTGTTTAAATTACTATCTATATCAATATGTCTTGAGATTTGGTATGATAATTTCCCATCTTTATTTCTATTTTTTCCTTTCTAGAATTGCACATTAAAATTTTATATATGAATTTTATAATCAACATGTTGGCTTCCATGAATAATCACTTGGAAATTTTGATTGGGCTTGCACTAAATTTATACATTAATTTAGAGAGATTTAAAGTACTTACAATACAATAAACATGATATACCTCTCCAAACTTGCAGCTCTTTTACAAATCTTAGCAGTAAAGTCATACAGTTTTATTCAAAACAACCTTCTATATTTTTGTTTTGTTTGACTGCTAGGCTTTTATATTTTATTTCACCTATCTATTCTTTTATTCAGTTATTAAACAAATATTTGCTGACTGCCTAATATATGTCAGATATTATTTTAGATATTAAAGCTATAACCCTAGGAAACAAAAGAATTCTCAACTCTCAGAACTTAGTCTATTGGGAAGACACAGGAAACAAAGAAACAATCAAGTCAATGCCTAACACACCATATGGTTTTAAGTGTTATAAAGAAAAATACAGTTGGGTAGGGTACACAGGGAATTTGCTGGCTGAAGTTTTGGGTTATGGTTTTCTATAGGGTGTTGAAGGAAGTCTAATGATATTTGATTTCTCACCTGAAGTGAGAAAGTAATCTATGCAGGTATCTGAGGGACAACATTTTTAGAAAGAGGAAATGACAAATGTAAAGCCTTTGAAAAAGGAAAATGCTTGACTCATTGGAAGAATTACAATATTCTAGTTTGCCAGAAGGAATGGGAGAGACATAAAAGATATAGTTAAACTGGAAGTCATTGTCCGAATTACATAAGAACTTAGAAACTTTAAAGATTTTTGGTTTTGTTTTGAATGAGGTGAGATGGTAAAGGCCCTTTAAGATAATTTCTTTGTTTAAATAATAGCTTGCTGTTTTGTTAGAATAAAATAAAGGAGAGAAAGAGTAAAGGATAGAAACTAATAAAGAGGCTATGGAATAACATCGATGATTAATTATGCTGTACTCAGTATATTAATCCAGTATAGTATACTGGATCCAAGTGATAACAATGAAAATAATAAATGCTTTGAAATATGGCGGAATGTGAAAGGAGGAAATCAAGAATAGCTTCAAGTTTGTTGTCCCAAACAACTGGGCCATTGATATTGCCTGTATTCTAAACTGGAAGAAGACAGGGGGAATAGGTCAGTTGAGGGAGAACGCACATTGGGATATATGAACAGGAATCTCTATTCTTTCAAAGTTGGTTTTTGAAACTATTATGTTTTGAACTTACATCTGATTATATTTCAAAAGCTCTGATTAGTTAAACTGGGCAACAGAATCTTAGCTCTTCCTTGTTCGTTGTTCTTATTGCCTGCAAATATTAAAAAATAAAATTAAGCACTTACATAAGACTAAGCAATAAATGGCTGTTCTAGGCTCTTTCGGTAAATGAGCTATTGCAATCCTCATAACAACCTTGCAAGGCAGGTATTATGAGAATTATTGCTGTTTTACAAATAAAAAATCAAATGCAGAAGGATGTTAAGTAATTGACTCAAGGTCACCTGGTAACTAAATGATGGAAAGGTTTGAAACCAGACAATCTGGCTCCATACCAAAGTGATTAATTTTAATTACTAAACTATACTGCTAAGCTATTGGTCATAAGTTTTCCTTTTAAATCTTTCTGTCTCTATTTTGTTTTCTTTTCTCATTGCATCTGCTAGAAACACAAGCACAACTCAATAACAGGGAAAAGAGAAGGCATTATTTATGTGTGATATTTACTTTGTTGAGTTAAGGAAGTTCACTTTTATTTTGAATTCACAATTACGACTTTAAGATAATGAATTGGTAATGGATTTTTTTATTGATTTTTCCATCTAGAGAGATAACCATATGCATTTCCCCCCTTAACCTATTAATCTTTTAACTTAATAGTAAATTGCAGTAATACTGGTTGTCATGTGGAAACACTTGCTACCTGGGATTTAACTGACTTGATTATAAAATATTATTAACATCCTATTGAGTATACTATTTTATTTATGAGATCTTTCTTGTTTGAAAATTATATAATTGCTTTCAGCTTCATTCTTAGCTGTTGTTTTTTCTTAGAATACTAATTTCTTCAAGGTGTGTCATAATTCATCCAAAAATCTGTGACATTTAGGGTATTGGCTGTTTAACAAATATTTCAGCGGTTTAGTTATAGTTACCTAGTAAAATTCCCAATTTGTCTTGGACTAACTTTTGATAGTTATAATTTCACTGAAAAGTTTATCTTTATGTTTTCAAATTTATTTTATAAAGTTATTTAGAATTTTCTTTGTTACATAAAAGTTATATACTATATTAATAATTATACATATTTTAAAATTCTGAATGAAGAGGACTGATCACAAACCACACATATTTTATTTTCATACATATATTTGGTAGTATTTTATTTTATTAATTTTATTTTATTTCACATAATTTTTAAAAATGAAGTTATTTTGTCTCATTTCTGGCCCAGTTCATGATCACTGTTAAACTTTCTATGTAGAGCACTGATGCCAGTGTCAGCTCTTGACCTAAGTCAGTGTTGCTTCTACTCTAGCATCCAGGAAGAATGTTCCTTTCCTGGTCTTATAGGACCATGTTAACCAACCAAATGACGACTGTGCTTCCATGATGGCATGTTCCCTTTATGCATGAATCTGAATTCCTACTTCTTGAAGAGTCTATATTCTTATATATTTTTAGGACCACTTTGTATTCACGAATTTGTTTTTATAGTCTGTGCATCATTTCTGGAGTTAGATTGCATTATGTGCTTTCTATGCATTTTGTTCTGTAAGACAATAAATAGCATTCATTTATCCATAAAATTCCATGCCATTTTTTCCTTAGTATCTCAATATAACTTTATTTTTAATTCTTATCATACTCAGAATGTGAAAACTTGGTTAAATCATTTTAAACTTCCAGAGCTTATTCTAGTGATGTGTTCCTTTTTCTAACCTATAATACTGATCACAATAATCACATTTTATCGTGCTTCATGCTTTTAAGATTACATGCCTGATTTTAAGGCACATGACAAATACAGAATACATTTAAACTTTAGGAAATGTCTACTCATTCTTCTAGCTCTTGTACCTACTGCTACCATGGTCGATTAGTCTTAGGATGGTACCTGACTCCAGTCGGAATAATCACAGTCTTCTTTTCTTCTTCACAGTTGATTGGTCTAGGGATGGGCACTTATCCTAAGATGGGCCAAAGAGGATTTTAAACTTCAAAAATAATGTTGAAACCCCCTACTCTCCCTTCTCTCTCTCAGTAAAGAAGATATACATATTCATATTTTTTCTAAACATAGATTGAGGGGTAAAGAACAACAACATAAAACAGAGAAAAGAATTAATTAGTTTCTCAGAGAAGCAGAAAGTGAGACAAAGAAGAGAAGCTCTCAACTGCTCAAATATATGGTTGAGTTGTATCCCTGCTTTACCTAATCTCAAGTTTGCAAGCTACCTAATGATTCTGGTTTAAACAGGATTTTTGTCACTTGCAAACCAAATAAATCTAAATAATTTCATAATGTTTTAGTATTCTGTTCCAGTTATTTTAAATTAGAGCTTTTCATCCTGTTTATTTAGTCTGTTTTTGTTCTCTTCACTGAGTTATGCTTGTTAGAAATTAAATGATTTCACAGGTTAATGTTGAACTATGATGGACGGCCTCATGAAATACATTATTCAGTTCCAATAGTGTCTTCTGACCTTCAAAATCCTGTGGTGTAGTGCAAATGCTTTGGCAATTCCAAATGCCTTAATTTACACTGTCCAGCATGTATCAATTTTTGTGTCCAATACTGAATTTTACAAATTTTTGTTCTACAGCAGATTTCTATAATTTTAGTTTGCTTTACCATCCATTTTGAATACAGGTTTAACTTTCTAATACTAAAAGCAGGACTTAGTCACTCTTCACACAGTTTCCAGTTCTCTGCCTCCTCCCAGTTTCTCAATGTGCTTAATCCATATATCTGTCTGATATACAGCTATTTCCTTGTAACCATCTCCTCCAGGGCGTACAGATACAAACTGTTTGACTTACTCTGCTGACCCTGCATGCCACATGATCTGTGAAGGTAAGCCACATCATGATCAGTCACAGCATGATCCAACATGACTTAACATCTGCCTGCTCCAAACCCACGAGTCAGAATTATCTGCAGGAAACCTGCTTTGGTAATGCCCCAGACCCCAGTAAAGGCCCGGGCCCATAGGTCCATAACTCTTTGGCTCCCCACCTGCTAAGTTCATTGCTTCTGCCATCTTCCTGTTGGCCTTTGTTGGTACCCCTCTTCTCTTGTAGATCTGTGAATAATGGGCTGTTTCTGTTATTTTGGCATTTTTGTTGTACTGTTGCCTCCGTGTCTCACTGGACTGACACACTTGGATCTAACTTTATCCCCGGTCAAGCCTCTCCTACAGAGTGGTTATCCTGGCGGGAATAAACTGGACACAGGTCATACAGGAGCCACAAAAGTCTCTGCCAGTATAAACAAGTTTCCTGTGAGAGGGACACCTGGTCATGGGTCAACACTTAAGCATTAGGAGGTTGCCAGGGTAAAAAAGTGTTCCATAAAAGGCACATTGACAAAACCCAGAGTACAGCCTGTGTAGGGCTCGAGTTTACAGCCACCCTCCTGTGACGGATCTCAAGACCAAATTAGGAGGACAATGGAACAGAACTGGAGACATTTTAAGTTAAATGAGGGATTGAGGATGAAGTCAGACTGCTAGTTGTGCCTCAAATAAAAATGATTCAACAATGTTGACAATTAGGTGAGTGGACCCATTTGAATGGCTAAGTTTGGTCACATACACAGAATAACAACAGTCTGTAATCACAATGTACCCCCCCACCAGCAGCTACAGAGTATCTTTTGACATTAATTACAAGACACATCATAATATTAGAATCTCCAAAATGTGAATTTAAAAAAGAAATTTTATGTTTAGACTTGTGAACATGTGTTGGTCTTTTAGAGAGGCCAGGAAACATTACTTTTAGACTCAAGTCCAATTAATGGATTTAGGATAACTGTGATAAGACTAATTTGAAAAATTAGTAAATTCTATCATTAAAAAGTACTGGTGACAATAATATACTTTGTTTTCCCACCTTAATAAGAAAACTAAAAGGGAAAATACACTTTTTAATAGTTTTGCCCCTGTCAAAATTTAGTTATACTTCAGATTATTCAAAATTAAAATCGTGTCTCTTTTTACTTGTCAGTTCATTTTCCTCTTAGGAATTCAGCTAGTTAAGCACATCAAACCAGTAGTCTTTGTTCTTCAATCAGAATTAATCATCACACATGCTGCAGAGGCGGGTAAATGGCCAATTGTAAAGCTATATATAGCCCTCACTTTATTTTCCTCTGCTTCGTTTATGTTCTCTCTCTCATAACTTTTGATAAGTTCCCCCAGTTTTAGAATTTCTCTGTTTCTCTGCAGTTTTTTCTATAATATTATTTGATCTACCTTTACACTTACTTTGTGTTTCTAGGAGTACCTCTTCAGGCAGCTAGCATTATGTTTAGGTAATAAGAGAGATGGATAATGCCATAATTGGTTTTACAACACCTTGGGGAATTAACAGATTTAATTTATCAAGTAAATTTTAGAGAATCATTTTCTTGATCATAATTTGCATAGTATTTATTAGGTAAGGTTCGTATGTGTGATTATTTTCTAAAATAACACTTACATTACTTGATCATAATTTACATACTACTTATTAGGTAAGGCTCGTGTGTGATTGTTTTCTAAAAAAACACTTAAATTTAAATAGCAATATTTAAAATGAAAACTGAATTTGTTGGAGATTTCTGTAAAATTATTATAACATTAGTTACACCTGAATTCTCAATAAGTATATTTACGAAATTCAAAAGTTCACATAATAACACCAAATTTATAAAATAGTATCAGCTGAAGAATTTTGTAACTTATCCGAGCTGTTTTACAATAGTCAAAAGATTCATCTGAAAACTAAATTGATAATATCAGTCAGTCTTTGTCTATGAATTGATAGGGCATTATCTGTTTTTAATATGAATAAATTGTACAGAACAGATTTAAATAAAATTATGCTTTTTGCCTGAAATTTTATAAATATAAGTTTAATAAATAAGTAACTTTTATTTTCTAGAGAGTTTTCTTTTCCTGATTTAGGTAAAATTCATGTGTTATAAATCAATTGAGAGGACAGACAAATGTTTAATTTAAATTATATTGGACATAGAACATTTATAAGGTTATCGGGATGTGGGTTTTGGATGCTAGAAATCTCCCTCATTTACCTAGAACACAATTTACACAAGATTGACATATATAATTTGGGGAATATAATGATATTACTATATAGAACATACCTTAGAACCCTCAGTCTTCCAATTGATTATTACTTATTATGGGGACATTTTCATAAGACATTCCCCCTTAAATTCTGGCCTTCTTTCAAAAGAGATATTCTTAATCTTTTTCTCCTTGTTGGTCAGCCTCCAGTGCCTCATTTCTTGATCACTTTATGCATGGCAGTTTAGCACTCCTCCCTATTCCTCTTCCCAAACTGAACCTCAGATAGGTCTTTCAATATCTAAATGCCCTTTAAAGTTCTTAACTATAAAAGTCTATCTGTAGTAGATCTTTACAATCAGTAGGAAATCTCCTTGCCATTTACAGACATTACTAATTTTTT
The DNA here is from genome assembly GCF_001698545.2 of Rhinopithecus bieti. Taxonomy (NCBI): domain Eukaryota; kingdom Metazoa; phylum Chordata; class Mammalia; order Primates; family Cercopithecidae; genus Rhinopithecus; species Rhinopithecus bieti. The sequence goes on from NW_016803926.1 coordinate 1,343,418, forward strand.
AATGTGATGAGTTTTGGAGGGATTTCTGTATCTACCACCCAGATCAATCATAAGAGTTCAGATTGGGGATGGAGATTGTTGTTAAAATAATCATTTGAAAATTCATTCAAGAAAATTTAACATGTGAGCAATACATCAGGCATTTTGTTGGGCATTCGATAGTAAACGAAAACTATATGGCCCCTGCCTAAATGTAGCTTACAAGCAGGTATTAAAGAAAACAATGTGCTAATTTCTAATGAGAAAGAGTCACTGCCCCTGAGTCGCCTTGCGAGTAATTTTTAAATGTACATTTTAAATAAAGAATTTAATAAGCTTGTTGATCTGCTATGAAATTTAGACTTAGAAGCAGGACAGTTTTTTAAAGATCATCAATAAATGTTGGCTTTCTAACAAGGAAGACTAAGAACTTACATTATGATTTGAGAAACTAGAAAAAGAGAATGTGAGGGAACAGATTTAATGTTTACATGGCAGTACTCTCTGTATATACAAATGTCCAGTTAGAAAATGGAAAGCTAAATATTCATCTAGATGTAAAGTGCAGTGTTAGGAAGGGTTAAAAGGCAACTGCACATAGTTCTTATAAACAGGGAATTTAGTTCAAGGCACAAGGTCCCTCTTCAGCAACAAACATTCCTGGCCTAAATGTTCATTCCTTAAGACCTGCACCCAATGGGAATGTTGTTTGTTTGTTTGTTTGCTTTGTGAGGGATTCTTGCTCTGTCACTCAGACTGGAGTGCAGTGGCACCATCTCAGCTCACTGCAACCTCCGCCTCATGGGCTCATGTGATTCTTGAGCTTTAGTCTCCTGAGTAGCTGGGGTTACAACGCTCACCACCGCGCCCAGCTAATTCTGGTATTTTTAGAAGAGGCGGGGTTTCACCATGTTGGCCAAGCTGGTCTAGAACTCCTGATTTCAAGCGATCAGCCTGCCCCAATCTCCCAAAGTGCTGGGATTACAGGCGTGAGCCACCATGCCCAGCCATGGAAAATAATATTTGATGTCTCTTGTATACAGATATTTTCAGCTACAGGTCCTTGGCATTCCCTTTGCACTTGTGGTGCAACCTAATTGTTGCAGTCTCTTCTGTTTCACTTTCCCAAAACATTCAAATAAAAGTATTTTAAAAGCATTAAATAAAATGTTATGGTATCAAAAAAATAAAAAATAAAAATAAGAAAGTAAGAAAAGGAAGGCAGTGGCTCATGCCTGTAATCTCAGCACTTCAGGAGGCCACAGCAGACAGATCACCTGAGGTCAGGAGTTTGAGAGGAGCCTGGCCAAAATGGTGAAATCACGTCTCTACTAAAAATATAAAAATTAGCCAGGCATGATGGCACATGTCTGTGATGCCAGCTACATGGGAGACTGAGGCAGGAGAATCCTTTGAACTTAGGAGGTGGAGATTCAGTGAGCTGAGATCATGCCACTGCACCCCAGCCTGGGCTACAGAGCAAGAGTCTGTCTCAAAAAAAATAAAATAAATAAATAAATGCAACACAATGCAATACAATACAATACAATACAATACAATACAATACAATACAATACAATACAATACATACAATAAAAAGAAGGAAAAGAAAGAAAAAATGCCCTAACATATGCAAAGGCCTTAGAATCTTTTAGAAAAATAATTCAAAAAAAAAAGCAAGTAGGAAATGTGACTCTGAAAGTAGTAAAAAAATATATATATATATATAAAAACAAATAGTGCAACAGGAAGATATAGGCAAAGTGGTAGCAAAAGCAGATGAGACCAATTGAACAGATATAGAGAAGCATTAACAGTGCTAGAGAAGATACTTATATTTGAGGTTTTATATTTGCATGCCACTTTTCAAAATGAAAATCTTGAATCTTTTAAAACTGTTT
>NW_016803927.1:0-11796 GCF_001698545.2 Rhinopithecus bieti
CTATGCTCGGGGTTGTGGGGTGGTAGCAGTAACCAGCTGGTGAGCATCATTTCTTACATCAGAATCAAATCTGTAAATCTCTGCCATTCATACGTATTTGGAGTTTAAAATTAGCATAAAGATTTTCCTTAAAATAAGAACAAATTACTTGAGTAGGCTTTTGGAATGTATGATATTTTCACTGGTTCATTTCTGTGTTCAGCATTGCCACATGAATCTAAACACGACTCTACTCTTAGTAGCTGTGTGACCCTGGGAAAGTCACTCAATCTCCCTCAGCTAACTTTTGTTGTGTGAGTAATGAGAAGAGAGTTGTGATTTGTATTTAGTGAATAATAACAAACAAAAGGCATTCAGCTTTCTGGAAGCTGGTATGTAGTAGATCCTCATGAAATACTAGCTCTGTTGATAAAACTAGACCGAAAGAAGCTTTCAAAGTCAACAACAGTATCATCCAGTGAACGACGTAGATGAGAAGCTGCTGCTGCAGCCTGCAGCTCCTGGAGGCCGGTTTTGTCCATGATTTAGCAGGAATGCACTACCTTTCCATGAGGAGACAGTGCCCACAGAAACCAAGGCCATTCTTTGAAGACAAACATGTTTTAATAGTCTTTACATTATGTAATAGTGTAATATAAATAATAATTTATTATTAATAATACTGTTAAATTATTTAATTATTATGTTATGACTTTTGTACAGACCTTTACACGCAGGTATTCTGAAGTTGGTGGTCTGTGAGTGGCATCGAGTGATGACTGACACTCTGATCTGGGGTAGAACAACATGTACCCCTGTAGTTTGCTGAATTTCAGGGCATCACCACCTTTTTTCAAGAGTGTCTTTTCCTGTCCTCTAGAGTTTTGCCCACTTAAGCAATGGTTTTGCTGAATAAAGAATTACACTATTGGCCAGGCGCGGTGGCTCACGCCTGTAATCCCAGCACTTTGGGAGGCCGAAACGGTCGGATCACGAGGTCAGGAGATCAAGACCATCATGGCTAACACAGTGAAATCCCGTCTCTACTAAAAATATAAAAAAAAATTAGCCAGGCACGGTGGCGGGCACCTGTAGTCCCAGCCTGAGGCAGGAGAATGGCGTGAACCCAGGAAGCAGAGCTTGCAGTGAGTGGAGACTGCACCACTGCACTCCAGCCTGGACGATAGAGCAAGACTCCGTCTCAAAAAAAAAAAAAAAGAATTACACTGTTTATCAAAATATTACTTTGAAGAACACTGGTTCACATAGTTCAAGTTTTCTTAAACTATCAGGCCCATAGCTAATGCGCAGTGGCTCCAACGGATGAGAAGGTAAAAAGGCCTTTTTCTTTTTTTTTTTTTTTTTTTTTTTGGCCAAGACACAAAAACACATTTCAAACTTTACTGTCTCATGCTACTCCCTGAAAAATTAAAAGTGAACATACTCCCCTTCCAGCCCAAACACAGCTAATAAATAACCAAGATCTCCTGCAGGTGCCTTTGCCTTGGCTCTGTGAGCCTGGAGTTGCTGGCTTGCACTGGGCAGCAGGCAGCAGAGCTGGTCCCATTTCTCCATGTTTTCCCCACTCTGTGGGGGACACAGGCACATTGAACAACCTGGGTCCTGGCCTGGCACTGGCTGGGAAGCTATTTGATGTCAGGCTCAATGTGGACTTCTGAGTTGAAAAGAGAGTATGGGTCACCCAGCCCCACTTACTCATTTTACCAAGAATGAAAATGGGGATCTATTCCAGACATGAAAGTACACATTGTAAGACTATGCAAGCTCGCCACACTTGTATACACTCAGCACACACTTACTGAGTGCCCAGCATGAGAGGGGCTCTAGTTCCCGGGGTCCCACCCTCCACAGAGGACAGCAGCACCTCGAGGGACAGATGTGCAAAGAGCAAAGTGGGGGCCCTTCTGCTGGAGAGGTGGCCTGGGAGGATCCTTAGAAGAAATGACAGCTGAGCTCTTCTCTGAAGGGTTAAGCTGAATTACTTGAAGCTTAGGGTGATGGGGTGTCCAGGGAAGTGGAGCCTGTGAGCCAAAAGTATGAGCATATGACTTGTCCAGAGAAGTGTAACAAGTTCCATGTTGTTTCTACATGAAATCTGAACAGGAGTCACCAAAGGAAAGAGCAGGATCCTGGAGCCAGGGCCTTGGATTTCACCCGCTGGCAATGGTAATGTTTACTGGGAATTTTGGGGGGCAAAACGTGAAAGTGTTTCCTCTTAGCTCCAACTCTCTATCTCTCTGTCTCTTTCTGTCTCTCTCTCTCTCCCTTATCTTTAATTTTTGTATTATCCGAAGAAAACACAGATGTCTCAGACGTGGGGAGTAGCAGTCTTCCTCTTTCTGGATGACTTCAGGTGAGCACTTTGGCCTCTGTGAGTTTATTTACAATAATTCACTAATCTTGCAAAAAACAAAAAAAACAAAACAAAAAATCATGGTAGCAGAGGTTAGAGAATCTCCTAGTATTTCTTCTGATACTTTGAATTTATGATTAATATGTTTAATCTTCATCTTCTGAAAAGTCACCAGTTGCATAGTGAGGACCATAAAGGGAGTCTGTTTCTGTGGTTTGTGGCTTCAACAGTCGGTGGTTTTGCAGCAACAGCATTGCATGTGGGTTTTAGGCTGATGATGCTCAACAGTGGACAATTCTCTTCACCTGCCTGGGCCCCACTGCCCACCCTTCCATACAGTGCAGGGTCACAGCTGAGCTCTCCGAGACACCTCGCAGGATCTCAGCTTCTGAACTGCCAAGTGTCTTCCAGGTGAAGGCTTGGTCTCATAGACTTTGTGACTTCCTCCAAGTAACACTTGGTTTTTTGACCTAACCCTGGTATTTGTGTGACATGTGTGTGAATGTGCTCCCTGTGGCAGCGCTAAGGACTCAGTCATCACAGATGCCTAAAGGCAAACGCAGTGTGCGTTTTTCCAACATCTCCAGTCTTGTATTATTTTTACCCATCAGCCCATTTGAAAAAAGGAAAAAAAAGGCTTCCTGTTTGCAGGGGCCATTGAAAATAATATGCTGAGAATGGATAAGGCTCAAGGACAGTATCTCTAGCTAGTTGCACTTTCCATGAACTTCAGTAGTCAAGGATACTATCTCTAGTTGAACTTTTAATGAACTCTAGTAGGCACCAAGAAGGCAGACAAAATAAGAAAGAACTTAGAAACAAAGAACTAAGCAGTAGGTTATATTTGGGTGCAGAAAGTTTGTTTTGTATTATGTCATTTTGCTGACGTGGGATTTGTGGGGTATAAATAAAGTGAGGCGGAGGCCCTAGGGGCGGCCGCCATGTTCTCTGTTTGTCTTTGTCTTTCGTGTCTGTGTCTGTTCATTCTCCACTACCCCCGGCACGGCACGGGCCCCAAGACCTGTTAGAATTAAATCCCCTCTGGAAATAATGGGTATTTTTAAAATCGTTCTTTTTTTTATGGTCACATTTGCTCCCAGTTCCTGCCAGCATCCACTAGAGGGCAGACACACCCGTGTGTATTTGTGCGGCGCTTGCAGAGTGGTAATAAGAACAGTGCGTGCCAGGATCCACTAGGGGGCAGAGACACCCCTGTTTGTATTTTTGCCGCTTGCTGAGTGGTAATAAGAACAGTGCCTGCCAGCATCCACTAGAGGGCAGGCACACCCGTGTGTATTTGTGTGGCTCTTGCTGAGTGGTAATAAAAACAGACACCCTGCCCTCCCGGAGCCAACCTCCAGTGCCCAGGCCAGCGGCACCAAGTAAGAAAACCTCGGTTTCCATATCTGCATCAGCTACACAGCGCTCTCACACCAGAGGCATCAGCCAGTTCTCTCAGTTAGGGACAGAAACAAAATATGTCCTCACTACTTTTTGAACGTACCATGTTATCTAATGTTTTAACTTAATTGAATGAATAAACTCCCTATGCATCTGGACACATGCATGGAAAATTCACAAACACAAAAACACAAAATAGAGTATTTTGCCAAGAGAAAATTCCTTTGATATGTAAATTTCACTTTTTTCTATCTTTTGGTGATTTTAATGTAATGAAATTGAGAAGTCCGTGCCTCTAAAAGACTTTTTAAAGAGCATGGTATTTCTCCATTTTGAAATAAAATGGTAAAATATCTTCTACTATAGATAGAAGTTAATTGGCTGAGAGTAATAAACAGAAGATTAAAAAATGACTTTTATCCCCTGCTATTTTGTCAAGGGCTACAGTGAATTACACACCCTGGCTTGGGTTTGCACACTACGTGCTAGAAGCCAGCAGTCATGCAAGCCATGCTCTCCCACACTTAGAAAAAAAGCCCATGAGGGCTGGGCGCGGTGGCTCAAGCCTGTAATCCCAGCACTTTGGGAGGCCGAGACGGGTGGATCACGAGGTCAGGAGATCGAGACCATCCTGGCTAACACGGTGAAACCCCGTCTCTACTAAAAAAATACAAAAAATTANTTTGAAATAAAATGGTAAAATATCTTCTACTATAGATAGAAGTTAATTGGCTGAGAGTAATAAACAGAAGATTAAAAAATGACTTTTATCCCCTGCTATTTTGTCAAGGGCTACAGTGAATTACACACCCTGGCTTGGGTTTGCACACTACGTGCTAGAAGCCAGCAGTCATGCAAGCCATGCTCTCCCACACTTAGAAAAAAAGCCCATGAGGGCTGGGCGCGGTGGCTCAAGCCTGTAATCCCAGCACTTTGGGAGGCCGAGACGGGTGGATCACGAGGTCAGGAGATCGAGACCATCCTGGCTAACACGGTGAAACCCCGTCTCTACTAAAAAAATACAAAAAATTAGCCAGGCGTGGTTGCAGACGCCTGTAGTCCCAGCTACTCGGGAGGCTGAGGCAGGAGAATGGCATAAACCCGGGAGGCGGAGCTTGCAGTGAGCTGAGATCCGGCCACTGCACTCCAGCCTGGGCCACAGAGCGAGACTCCGTCTCAAAAAAAAAAAAGAAAAGAAAAGAAGCCCGTGAGAAAGAGCTCCATCAAGTTCACACAGAATGACCTCCAGCAAGACCTGGAAAATGTTCAGTTCCACAAAATACCTGTGTCCAAATCCTTTCAGCGCACAGCTCTGGCATCAGGTTCCTGTGAGGACAGACCCTGAGACGGATTTCTGGTTGGAGGCTGCTGCCAGAGAAGACAATGTGACCACAGATGGCTCATGCTGCTCCCACGCTGCAGGGACCAGTGACTTGGGGGGTCCTGCTCGCTGTCCTGTTGGGGAACTGCAGAGATTCACCTCAGCTGGGTGGACTCTACTGTGTCTCCTGTCAAGAAGCTCCTCAGCTTACCTTGGTTTTTCCTTTTTAAAACTCTCTGGTGTTTTCCTCTCCAGTGGGGGCTGCATCTCACCTTAGAAGAAAAGATTTTCCAACGAGAGGCTGTCTTGGTAGCTGGTCCAGAGGAAGGTCTCCTCTCTCTGGAGTGAGGTCCAGCTAAGTAACTCCAGCCAGAACTCTCACTGAGTGGGGCTGGATCTGCCCTGTTCTCCTCCCATCCTGGTGCTAACTGTGGAAACCCCTCCATGCACCATGCAAAGTCCTGCATCTCGGACTGTAAAATGGCAAAAGCCGAATTTAAAATAGATTGACTCTATTGACTCTATGAGGAAAAGGAAGTTCTGAGGTAGACAATTGGTAAGCAAGCAATTATGTGTAACTTGTTAGAACAAGTGTTTTTTATTTGTTTTTTATTTGTCTCACTGATTATTTTCTGTTTAACAGGTTGGTTAAGAGCCAGAGGGAAAGAAAGCTGGCTGGGAATTGAGAGGCATGAGGTCACCTGAGTCCCAACATTTCCATGTAAACAATGATGTGAGGTGGGCTGGTGGCAGGAGTCCCTGGAAATTCTCACAACCTCAGCTTTTAACTTCTGTAACATATTATGTCATCTATGATCTCTTTAACAAATAACTTTTTTTCCAATTAAAAAAGTGTATAATCTCTTTGGAGGATCTTTGGTAAATATGAGTCGTAAAAGAAAGAAAATTATTCATAATTTTATCACTCAAATTTTGATAATTATATTCCTGCATTTTTAACTAAATGTAGAAATTTTAGCTTATACTGTACATAAAATATTGTATCTGTTTTTTCATCCAATATTAGATTATAAACATTCTACATGGCATAAACTATATATGTAAATCAGCTATTTCCACATCTGGATGCTTGATTTAACCCTCCTTATACTGTTAGCCATTTAAATGATTTCTACTTTATCCTGTGAATAACACTTCAATCAGTTATTATTCTTATATATAGCTCATTCAATCACTTATAATCTCATTGAGCATTTATTTATAATTTAATTGCACATTACCTGAGTGGACTGTGGTTATATGTTTATATGCTTATTCCAAATATAGTGCTAAGATTAGCACTAAAGACAGGAAAATATTCACAGGTTTTGAAACTAGAAGGAGCCAAACACAAATCCACGATCCAGCTCTGCACACTCTCACACAGCCTTAGTTTTCTTACACAGAAAGTGAAGACAATGCTGTTTGCCTCGTGGCATTGCTGTGAAGTTAAAGGAGACACAGACTACATGCAGCAGTGCATAGACAGCGGGAGGCTGGGCCCCGACCAGCTCTAAGGATAATCACCATTGAATGCCCCACGGTCCTACTCTCAGGATGCTCGTATGCCATATGCCATGTGAGTGTCACTCAGTGAACACATATTTGTTGATTATAAATTACTCGCATACTCTTTTCTTTGTTTCACATGTTCACAAATCTGTAAAAAAAAAAAAAAAAAGTAAAATTATGAAATTAAAAGTTAACTAAAGGGGGATGTTTTCATTATCTCTGAAATTCAACCCCTCAAATCCAGATTATAAAGCAAGGAAATGCTTACGGCCCAACATTTGCCATCAATACTTTTTCAATGTTAGTGAGCAGGGGAGGTTAGTGGAAGAGAAGGAATCAGAGCTCTGATAGGTGCACATTGCCCTCCCTACAAATCCATTTCTTGTTCAGTCTTCCTTCCTCATTGGGGCTGCTCTATCCTTTTCGGCACATTTGAACTGCTCCCCTGTGGGCCATTCTCATTTGCTTTACTTCCTAGTCTGCATTCCATGGGACCTGCATTTAAGGAGACGGGAACCACTTTGGGACTGGAGGAAGTTCACCTTATGAGTTATGCCTGCCTCCTTCCTCTACAGTGAACAGTCTCTGGTGTCCCTGGGTGTTCAGTTTCTTTCCACTCATGTGTTACTGACTGTTCAGGTGGCAAATGCCCATGACCTTTATGGTATTAAAGAGAAAAAAATAAAAAGCTGTGTTTCTTTTTTTTTTAACTTTTATTTTAGGTTTGGGGGTACATGGGAGGGTTTCTTATGTAGGTAAACACGTGTCACAGGGGTTTGTTGTACATGTTATTTCATCATCCAGGTATTAAGCCCAGTACCCAATAGTTATCTTTTCTGCTCCCCTCCCTCCCCCCACCCTCGCCCCTCAAGTAGACCCCAGTGTCTTTTGTCTCATTCTTTGTGTTCACAATTCTTATCATTTAGCTCCCACTTATAAGTGAGAACATGCGGTATTTGGTTTTCTGTTCCTGCGTAAGTTTGCTAAGGATAATACCCTTCAGCTTCATCCATACTAATGTAAAATACATAATCTTGTTCTTTTTTGTGGCTGCATAGTATTCCATGGTGTATATGTAGCACATTTTCTTTATCCAATCCGTGACTGATGGGCATTTGGGTTGATTCTATGTCTTTGCTATTGTGCATAGTGCTACAATGAACATTTGCATGCATGTATCTTCATGGTAGAAGGATCTATATCCATCTGGGTATATATCCAGTAATGGGATTGCTAGGTTGAATGGTAGTTCTCCTTTTAGCTCTTTGAGGAATCACCATACTGCTTTCCACCATGGTTGGACTAACTTACACTCCCACCAACAGTGTATAAGTGTTCACTTTTCCCTGCAACCTTGCCAGCATCTGCTAGTTTTTTACTTTTTAGTAATAGTCATTCTGACTGGTGTGAGATGGTGCCTCACTGTGGTTTTGATGAGCATTTCTCTAGTGATCAGTGATGTAGAGCTTTTTTCCATATGCTTGTTTGCCACATGTTTTTTGTTTGTTTGTTTGTTTGTTTGTTTGTTTGTTTGTTTGTTTTGAGACGGTGTCTCGCTCTGTTGCCCAGGCTGGAGTGCAGTGGCGCGATCTCAGCTCACTGCAAGTTCTGCCTCCTGGGTTCATGCCATTCTCCTGCCTCAGCCACCCAAGTAGCTCAGACTACAGGCACCTGCCACCACACCCGGATAATTTTTTGTATTTTTAGTAGAGATGAGGTTTCACCATGTTAGCCAGGATGGTCTCAATCTCCTGACCTTGTGATCCACCCACCTCGGCCTCCCAAAATGTAGGGATTACAGGCATGAGCCACCGCACCCGGCCCACATGTTTGTCTTCTTTGGAGAAGTGTCTCTTCATGTCCTTGGTCCACTTTTTAATGGGGTTGTTTTACTCTTGTAAATTTATTTCAGTTCCTTATAGATGCTGGATATTAGACCTCTGTCAGATGCATGGTTTGTAAATATTTTCTCTCAATCTGTAAGTTGCCTGTTTACTTTGTTGATAGTTTCTTTCACTGCGTAGAAGCTCTTTAGTTTAATTAGATCCCACTTGTCAATTTTTGCTTTTGTGGCTATTGCTTTTAGTGTCTGTCACAAAATCTTTGCCTGTTCTTATGTCCAGGATGGTATTGCCTAGGTTGTCTTCCAAGGTTTTATATTTTGGGTTTTACACTTAAGTCATTAATCCATCCTGAGTTGATTTTTGTGTATGGTGTAAGAAAGGGGCCCAGCTCAATCTTCAGCACATAGCTAGCCAGTTGTCCCAGCATGATTTATTGAATAGGGAGTCTTTTCCCCATTGCTTGTTTTTGTCAGAAAAGCTGTTTCTAAGGCTTTGCCCAACATAGCTTTAACTTTTGACCACATCTTTCCCCCAGTCACTAGGCTCCAGGAAATGGGACAGGATTCTTGGAAATAAAGAGCTGACCCTGAGACAATGCAGGTGAACGCAGATTATCTGCTGCATAATAAGTAAACAAAATGTGTGTCTTTCATTCAATATTAAACAATGATAGACTGAGTATGTAAGCATGCTGCCATCACAGGTATGGAAGTGCCTAACTCTGACTTAAATTGTAGAGCCTCAGATTTTAGATCTGGAAGAGCCATGGGTTTTAATCCATGCTGGGAGAGCCTTAAGGTTACTCTGCAGAAACATGTAGTTTTGGGAGGCTGGAGACTGAGGGGTGGGCTCCCATTCCCCAGCTCCTTCTGTGAGTCTGATCTATTTTATAAATCAGTTTTTGGAAAATGATTCAAACAACTCAACCCAATTCCCTATTATTTGGTCAAAGCCATCAGCCTTCAGGCTTCTTGCCACTGCAGCTGTGGGCTCCCACTCTCCACTTGCTCTCCTGCTTAGGTTGGGGCAGCCAAAGACCTTCTCTTGCTGGGGAGAGAAGCTAGGGAGGGACTGGTTTTTGATTATTTGAGGGTGTGGTTCAGTTGTAAACAGTGTAAGTTTTAGAATTTGTGTTATTGTGATGGCGATAACCAGCTGCAAAATATTTCCCATTTGCCTTGCAATAACAAGAGCATGTATTTTACGCAATTGAAGTTTTTGAATCCTACTTATTTACTTTACTTTATTAATAGTGACATTTGAGCAGAGAAGAGTTCTAATTTTGCATCAGAGTCGAAAGTGAAAATGAAAGGAACTGACCCATGAAGGAGCAGGTGTGAGCTGTTTACTTCATTCCTGCCTGTCCTGGTTGATGTTCAGCTCTGCCCCTGCATCCCACTTTCAAATGTGATGGGCACCTCACCTAGGAAACGCCCTTGCCACGCTGGTTCCCTCTGCTCACCCAACTGTACTTACTTCTCTTAATCCCCTAGGAACACTGTTTTCTAGGTTGGGTGTGTTTTCTGTAATAGAAAGGTATTGTTGCACCACTTATTGAGAACTTTTTGGATGCCATACTAAGCATTTCATAGTCACGAGCTCATTGTACAAACTACCCTTTAAAACACTCCGATGAATTAATATTCCCATATGAATTGGCCTGAGGAAGTGGTGTGCTGGAGAGATTAAGTAATTAAATGACAGCATACAGTTAATTACTGAGGGGATTTGGGTTTGACCTGTGATCTGTGATTCAAACACTCATGTCTATAACCACAAGTGCTGCCATATCATTTGCATCAGGATTTAGAATCCCTGCTGGCAGGCCTGGGAAGGTGCATTGTAACCAGATAAGAGGTAATACCTGAGTTGTGAGAACCACTGCACTGCCTCTCATAGAATGCCAGGCGCTCCTGTGTTTGTCTTAGTGTCTCCAGCTTGAATTGCTTCATCCCTGGCTCTCAGCAATGCTGCTCCTCTCTCCTGCATGGATCACCTGTTCCTGGAATTCATTCTCCCATTTCTTAGGCTGCCACTTTACTGTAGCTTCCCAACCTAAGGTAAAGCTTTGATGCTGTGCATGTCCCAAAATGCCTGAGCACTGTTCTCACACTGGGTTGACGGTTTAGTTGGGTTTAAAATATATATATTTCTCTCAGAATGTGAAGGCCAAATTTCATTTTCTTATTATATCTACAATTTCAATGAAAAAATTCAGTGCCATTTTGGTTCTTGATTCTTTGCAGGTGATCTTTTTCTTTCACCTCTCTGGAAGTTTTCCAGATCTTTATCTCTGATGTTATCAAATTTCACAATAGTGTGCTTTAGTGTAGAAGAACCTTGAAATTCATCTTGAAGGGAACTCAATAGATCTTTTAAATCTGAAAATTCTTAAACTTTATTTCTGGAAAATGGTCTTGATTTTTAAGAGACGTAATTCACATACTCCATTTTACTCATTTAAAGTGTACAATTTAGCACTTTCTGGAAGTAGCAGACTTCACCACTATTTAATTCTAACATATTTTCAGCACCCAAGAAAGAAACACTGTATTTTCCATTTTTTCCTCCTCCAACCTCTGGCAACCATTCCCTTTTGAGGCTGAGTAATATTCCATTGTGTGGGAATACTTCATATTATTTATCCGTTCATCAATTGGTGGACGTTTCAGTTGTTTCTACCTTTCGGCTATTATGGATAATGTTGCTATGGAAATCTGTGTCCAAGTTTCTGTGTGGACATGTTTTTAATTCTCTTCAGTATGAAGACTTCAGTAGAACTGATGGGTCAAAGAGTAATTCTAGGTCTTACTTTTTGAGGAACTGCCAGACTGTTTTCCAAAGCAGCTGCACCATTTAAATCCCATTGATTTCTTTTCTGATATTTTTATTCCTTCTGTCTGCTTTTATTTTTTTCTTTTTGTGAAATTCTATTTTAAACTCTGAAGATGAATCAGGAAAATCAATGCAGCTTCTTCAATAAATACATTACAAGAAAATGATATATAGGAGATATAGGGGAAATGTATAAATTATACAGAGGTAAAAACACATCAGCTAATCACAATGTATGAATTTTATTTGGGAATATAGATGGAACAGAATTGGCCATGTGTTTCTGGTTATTCTGCAGGGTTATAGACATACAGGAGTTTGTTATATTCATTGTTTATTTACATATATGTTTAAAATTCTCCATATAAGGGTTTAAAAAATTCCATTGGGCCAGGCGCGGCGGCTCATGCCTGTAACCCCAGCACTTTGGGAGGCCGAGGCGGGTGGATTACGAGATCGGGAGATCGAGACCATCCTGGCTAACACAGTGAAACCCCGTCTCTACTAAAGAATACAAAAAATTAGCCGGG
>NW_016803927.1:12887-21967 GCF_001698545.2 Rhinopithecus bieti
GAGACTCTGTCTCAAAAAAAAAAAAAAAAAGAAAATGTGGCACATATACACCATGGAATACTATGCAGCCATAAAAAAGGATGACTTCGTGTCCTTTGTAGGGACATGGATGCAGCTGGAAACCATCATTCTCAGCAAACTATTGCAAGAACATAAAACCAAACACCACATGTTCTCACTCATAGGTGAGAACTGAACAATGAGATCACTTTGACACAGGAAGGGGAACATCACACACTGGGGCCTATTGTGGGGAGGGGGGAGGGGGAGGGATAGCATTAGGAGATATACCTAATGTAAATGATGAGTTAACGGGTGCAGCACACCAACATGGCACATGTATACATATGTTACAAACCTGCACGTTGTGCACATGTACCCTAGAACTTAAAGTATAATAATAAAACAAAACAAAAAAACATATTCACACAGTACAAGATACGGAGTGTCAGTCCCCGGGGTAGCCAGTATACTCGTGTGTCCTGGAAGAAATGTCCTAGGCATATACAACACACATGCTTTACATAAATGGGATATTAAACATATTATCTGGCAACTTACTCTCATTTAGAATTTATCTCTAAGACATTTTTACATATGGAGTAAGCACTGACTTTCCTTGTACTTATCGTTGCATGTGAGGCTATTTCTGCAGGGAAAATTCCTAGAAATGGATTACTTAGCTATTTGTGTTTACAATTGATACATTTTACCAAACTCTCAAAAACTTATATTACTGCATAACAACAGTGTATATATGACAGACAATTTCCTATAAATTCCTAATCCTTGCTACAACCTAGGTGAAAGCCAGTATTTCAGTACTGTGTTAATGTGCTTCTCTTAATGAGAAAGACTGAACACTTTCCCTTATTGATGGTAATGATATTTACTGCTTCTCAAAGAATGGTACAGATCAGAAACTCAGGCTCTCCCTTTATTAATTACAAAACCATTAATTTAAAAAAATGTATAGGCCGGGGGCAGTGGCTCACGCCTGTAATCTCAGCACTTGGGAGGCTGGGTGGGTGGATCACAAGGTCGGGAGATCAAGACCATCGTGGCCAACATGGTGAAACCCTGTCTCTACTAAAATACAAAATTAGCCAGGCATGGTGGTGTATGCCTGTAGTCCCAGCTACTTTGGAGGCTGAGGAAGGAGAATCGCTTGAACCAGGGAGTTGGAGGTTGCAGTGAACTGCGATTATGCCACTGCACTCCAGCCTGGTGACAGAGCGAGACTGCGTCTCAAAAAAAAAAAAAAGTATAATATTTCTAACTTTGATAACTTGTTTTAAAGATGTTCTCACTGACAATACTGTTTCCTAACACTTTTATCCATGGTATATCATTTGCCTTTTTTATTTTTTGGTCTAAAGCTACAAAGGTGACAGATATTTGAGGAAATAAAGACTTTTCTTTGGAAACTATTTACTCTTTCTGCATTGCCCAGCAGTTATCCTGTATTTTACAATATTGTTTTTAGAGCTAAGACTGTAACAAAAGAAAAATAAATAATCTAGTACTGAAGAAAATCTTAAAATGATCTTTAACTTACAAACGTAATTGAATACATGTAGAAATAATGGGTTAACCATCCGTCTCAGAGCCCATTGTTAAATAAAACTAGAAGACTTCAAGGGAAACCGGAGGATAAGTCTCAATAATCCCATGCAGCTATAACTGGCAATAATGAACAGCCAAGCTAACATGAAAGAGAACTATACTACATATTGTAATTACAACAGAGACTAAGAGCTCAGGTGTGCTGGGTTTGAGTCAGACTCACCTGCCATTCCCCATCCCTCCCAGCCACCCATCCTCTTCCCGCTGCCTACCACCAGCTCTTCAGGCCAATCTCATACTTAAACCTAAAAAGAATGCTACAGAATTCACTTCTCACATCCCAAATTATGTATATCTAGCGCACATCACACGTTATATCCATAAGGGCGTGTATAATTTTAGAGATTTTCCTCAAGAACTCCAAGTATTTTTTTTTTAATTTTCTCCCCATAAAATATTCTCCTAACCATGCTTTCCCTACTAGACTTACCTGCTGTCTTACTAGACACCTTAAAATTGCTCTTCTGGCCGGGCGCGGTGGCTCACTCCTGTAATCCCAGCACTTTGGGAGGCCAAGGCAGGCGGATCACGAGGTCAGGAGATCGAGACCATCCTGGCGAACACGGTGAAACCCCGTCTCTACCAAAAATACAAAAAAAATTAGCCAGGTGTGGTGGCGGGCGCCTGTAGTCCCAGCTTCTAGGGAGGCTGAGGCAGGGGAATGGCGTGAATCTGGGAGGCAGCAGAGCTTGCAGTGAGCGGAGATTGCACCACTGCACTCCAGCCTGGGCGACAGAGCAAGACTCCGTCTCAAAAAAAAAAAAAAAAATGGTCTTCAAAAGGCAGGCATTCTACACGGCTTTCTGACTAAACCACAGCAAACAGCCTATAGTATAAGAAGAAGAACAAGACGAGAAGTTGAACCCGGAAAAAAAAACAACGAAAGTAATCAAAACTGTATCTGTGATCGTGTGTGCCTCCTGTAATGGAATTCTGTGTATTTCTTTCACCATCCTGCCCTAACAGTGAGAGGAGTCCAATCCACTAAGCCTGAACACTTACTCTTTTTTTTTTTGAGACAGAGTCTCGCTCTGCTGCGAGTTCAAGACCAACCTGACCAACTCGGAGAAACCCCATCTCTACCAAAAATACAAAAATTAGCCGGTCGTGGTAGAATGCACCTGTAGTTCCAGCTACTCAAGAAGCTGAGGTGGGAGGGCCCCCAATGCACTCCAGCCTGGGTGACAGAGTGAGACTCTGTCTCAAACCAACAACCAAACAAACCCAAAACAGTCATCTTAGCCTTGTTCTTGATTTTAGGGAGGCAAGAATTAGGTTTTTTACCATTAAATATGATTTTAGCAGTAGGTTTTTCATAGGTGTACTTTGTCAGGTCAACGAAGTTTCCTTTTATCCCTACTTTGCTGAGAGTTTTTATTAGGATTGGAGGTCGGATTTTGTCAGATGCTTTTATCTACATCTACTGAGATGATCATGATTTTGTGTGTGTGTGTGTTGGGGGGCGGGGGTAATAAGGTCAATTAGAGTGATTTGCAAATGCTAACCCAACCTTGCATTCAAGGGATAAACTCCATTTGATCATGATGTTGTAATGTTGCTATATATTGTAGGGATTCAAACAAAACTTTGTTTAAAGTTTTGCATCTATGTTCATAAAGGATATTGTTCTATAGATTTTTCTTGTAGTCTTTTTAAAGTTTTCATATCAGGATAATAGTGGCTTCTTACGGGCAGCATTCTCTCCTCTTCAGTTTTCTGTTGAGTTGATATAGAATTGGTGTTATTCCAGAAATGTTTGGTAAAATTCACTAATGAAACTGTCTGGGCCTGGAGTCTTCCTTGTGGGAAGGTTTTTAACTACAAATCCGATTATTTAACATATAAGTCCATTCAGTTTATGTTTCTTCAGTGGCCTTTGGTAGTTTGTGTTTTTCAAGGAATTTGTCTATTTTATCTAAGTTGTCCAATTTATTGGAGTAAAGTCATTAATATTTTGTTATATTTTTAAAATCTGTAAACATTTTAATAATGCCATTTTACTAATTTCTGATCACGGTAATTCATGTCTTCTTGCTTCCTGATTATTCTGGCCAGAGATTTATCAATTTTATTGATGTTCAGATATATCCTTTTTTTCCTATTGTTTTACGTTTCTAATATCATTGGTTTCTGCTCTAATCTTTATTGCTTCTCCCAACCCCACCTTACTTTAAGGCAGACAGCTTTTTAAAAAACTTTCAGGCCAGGCACAGTGGCTCACATCTGTAATCCCAGCACTTCGGGAGGCTGATGCAGGTGCATCACCTGAGGTCAGGAGTTCGAGACCAGCCTGACCAACATGGAGAAACCCCGTCTCTACTAAAATACAAAATTAGCCAGGCATGGTGGCGCATGCCTGTAATCCCAGCTACTTGGGAGGCTGAGGCAGGAGAATCACTTGAATCCAGGAGGCAGAGGTTGCAGTGAGCTGAGATTGCGCCATTGCACTCCAGCCTGGGTAACAAGAGCGAAACTCCGTCTCAAAAAAAAAAAAAAGGTCATGTTCCCCTTTTCACTTGCATGCTTTATGTCAAGAAGTTTGTTGTCACTCCTTCCTTGGACTTCCTGTACACTTATCTTTTTCTCCATCTCCTTTACAATATTCTTTTTTTTTTTTTTTTTTTGAGACCAAGTCTTGCTCTGTTGCCCAGGCTGGAATGCAGTGGCTCAATCTCGGCTCACTGTAACCTCTGCCTCTTGAGTTCAAGCGATTCTCCTGCCTCAGCCTCCCAAGTAGCTGGGATTACAGGTGTGCACCACTGCACCTGGCTAATTTTTGTATTTTTAGTGGAGACAGGGTTTCGCCATGTTGGTCAGACTGGTCTTGAGCTCCTGACCTTTGGTGATCTGCCCGCCTCAGCTTTCCAAAGTGCTAGGATTACAGACATGAGTGACCGCACCAGCCCAATTCATTGTTTTCAACAGGAACCCAGGCATGGCATTTGAAAGGAGGGGCATATCCTTGATTTCAACAAAGGATTGAAGATGAGGACAGACAGCAGCTTAGGTGTTGTGAAGGTGAAGGGGATCCACAGTGATGAGATTCCATGTTATCAGGGTATATGAGGCTAGGTCACAGATGGGGATGATGATGGAGGAGGACCTGAGAGCAGAAGGCTACTGCAGGGAGGAAAAGGTATGAGTTATCTCGATGAATAGGAAATTACACCAATTCAATCAATATAGCATGGTGTTATGAGCTGAACTGTGTTCCACAAAATTCTATAGTATGTTGAAGTCCTAACCTCCATTACCTCAGAATGTAACTGTCTTTGGAAACAGGTCTTTAAAGGTGGTAATTAAGTTAAGTAAAAATTAAGTTAAAACAGGTCTAAAAGGTGGTAATTAGACAGGTGTGGTGGTCCTTAATCGAATATGGCTGGTAGCCTTTTAAGAGGAAATTTGGAAATACAAATTGACACTAGACTGGTGCATGAACACAGACAACCATGGGAAGAGAGTGAGATGGTCATCTGAAAGCAGAGAGGTGTGTAACAGATTCTTACCAAAGAATCAAGGAAACCAATCCACCCTTCAGAACTGTGGAAAAATAAATGTCTGTTGTTTAAGCCACCTAGACTGTGGTACTGTTATGGCAGCCCTAGCAAACTAATACACATGATAAGATTGCTGGGGGCTAGGCACGGTGGTTTACACTGGTACTTTCAGCACTGTGGGAGGCCAAGGCAGGAGGATCAGGGGTTTGAGACCAGCCTGGGCAACATAACTAGATCCTGTCTCCACAAAAAAATTAAAATAAAAAAAATTAACCAGGCGTGGTAGTGGGCCTGTAGTCTCAGCTACTTGGGAGGCTGAGGCAGAAGGATTGCTTGAGTCCAGGAGTTCCAGATTATAGCAAGCTATTATTGTGCTTGTAAATTGCCACTGCACTTCAGCCTGGGCAACATAGTGAGACTTGGTGTCAAAAATTTTTTTTTATACAGAGTGCTGTATACTGTGTTACCAAATGCATATTGTACAGGGTGCTATATTACACTGCTATATACAGTATGTATTTAGTAACAAAGTATTTGACTATTTTTATTATATTCAGAAAGCAAACAACTTCAACTGGTAAATTATATGGCATACTATTTTCAAAAAAGATATTTTTATTTATATAATTTTTTTCCTTTGAGATGGCGTCTCACTCCCATCATGCAGGCTGGAGAGCAGTGGCACGATCTTGGCTTACTGCCTCCACCTGGGTTCGAGCGATTCTCCTTCCTCAGCCTCCCGAGTAGCTGGGATTACAGGCGTGCATGACTACACCTGGCTAATTTTTTTTTTTTTTTTTGCTAATATTTATATTTTTAGTAGAAACGGGGTTTCACCATGTTGGCCAGGCTGGTCTCGAACTCCTGCCCTCAGGTGATCCAAGAGCTTAAGCCTCCCAAAGTGATGGGTTTACAGAAGTGAGCCACCGTGTGGGCCTCAGCCATACAATTTTGACAAAGTTCTTTGTGTCTCTTCTCAGTTAATCCTGGTTTCTCCTTTATTCTTGTTCCCAGAGGCAGTTCTGATTTTTTTCCCCGCCTAAATTTTCTTTTTCAGACGGAGTCTTGCTCTGTCGCCCAGGCTGGTGTGCAGTGACACAATCTCGGCTCACTGCAGCCTCCACCTCCCGGGTGCAATCGATTCTCTTGCCTCAGCCTCCTGCGTAGCTCGGATTACAGGCCTCGCCACCACACCTAGCTAATTTTGCGTATTTTCAGTGCAGACAGTGTTTCACCATGTTGGCCGGGCTTGTCTTGAACTTCTGGCCTCAAGTGATCTGCCCGCCTCAGCCTCCCAAAGTGCTGGGATTACAGGCGTGAGCCACCCGACTGGCCGTATATTATTATTATTTTAGATAGGGTCTCGCTATGTCGCCCAAGTTGGACTCAAGCAATCTTCCTGAATACCTGGGACTACATGCAGGCACTACAGCACCCCGCCTTAAATAGCTACAAAATACACCTTCCTGTAACAGTTCTGATAAATATCTTTTACTTCGTTTATTTTCCTTTTTTCAGATGCAGTCTCCCAGGCTGGAGTGCAGTAGCATGATCTTGGCTCACTGCAACCTCCACCTCACTGCAACCTCTGCCTCTGAGGCATGAGGTTCATTCAGGCGATCTTCCCACCTCAGCCTCCCAAGTAGCTGAGATTACAAGCCTGCACCAACATGCCCAGCTAATTTTTTTTTTGTATTAGTAGAGACAGGGTTTTACCACCTTGGCCAGGCTGGTCTTGAACTCCTGACCTCAAGTGATCCGCCCGCCTTGGCCTCCCAAAGTGTTGGGATTACAGGCGTGAGCCACCACACCCGGCCTCTTTTACTTCGCTTAAATGTCCACTTTCAGTAGTAAAATCCCAGAAAATGTTTGTGGGAGTATGTTTAACTAAAAAGCTCATATTTCCTTTTATTTTGGGGCAATTCTTAAGGTAAGCAAACTAATGTTGCATGATAAACCCCCATCAAGTATCTCACACTTAAGCAAAGACCTCAAATCGTAGTCTGTGGCTTTATTGCAGCTTTCCTTCAAAATATCATGTGACTGAGAAAATCCCTATCTTCCTATCAGACTAAAGAAACGACAGGACAGCGATTACACGTTTAAGTATTAGAGGGTTTAGAGCCCTAGATATTCTATATGCAGACTACTCATGTTGTTTGTTTTAATAAAGACTGGTCCAAAGGCTCATTTTCACAGTAGCTACAGCTTTTCAGTTCCAGGACCAGGTAAAGATGGGCAGCCCCGTGATCCATAAAATCCAAGGGTTAGGACCATTTCTTGGTAACATTGAGATGGTCGAGCTGGTCCGCAATGAATCTATGCGGGGGGAACTTGGAAGTGGCGGCCGCCTTTAAGGCCTCGAAGGCCTCCCTCCTGCGCACCGCGGCGTGGCCGCGCTCCTGCTCCCTGGTCATGTAGGGCATGCTCAGCCAGTAGTGGTTCTCCGCCTCGATCTCCAGGCGGCGGATCATGTTCTGCTTGGCGCGCAACGACACGAACCGCGGCCGCCGGTGCTTCCCGATGAACTGACGGCCAGGAATGCGGTTGCGGCAGAGGAGCGCAGTCAGGAACATTGTGCCTGCGGAACAGAGGGACGGGCTTTGCGGACGCGAACTGGCGCGGCCGGACCTGGAGAGAGCAGCGGGCGCGCGCTCCAGCTCACGCCTACGGGAGTTCCCGCACCGCCTCCCCTCCAGAGAAGCGGGGAGCCCAGCTAAGGCCAGCAGGCGAAGAAGGCGCTTCCTACAGGGCTGAATTCGCACAAGTACTCACCCGCCGGTTGCTCAGGACTCCGCGGCCGCCGGAAGACGCTGCGGCGTAAGCGCACCCGTCTCGTGGGGTCTCCTGGCGCCTCGGTGAGAGACTTCAGCTCTCGCGAGAGAGAACTGCGTCTGCGCAGAGCCGAGGACGCGTCCGGCGCCGATTCAAACTAGTGGCGGGAGGCTGTGAGGTGAGCGGTGTTGTTCGCGTACGCCTGGAGTCCTTCCCGGGTGTGCTCAGCATGGACCCTATCCGGAGCTTCTGTGGGAAGCTGCGGTCTCTGGCCAGCACGCTGGACTGCGAGACGGCCCGGCTGCAGCGAGCGCTGGACGGAGAGGAAAGCGGTGCGTGAGGCGGGCTGCCCGGGCACGGTGCGCGGGGTGCGCGGCGGGCGGAGGGACGTGGCGAGTGGAGGGTGAGCCCCGCGGAAACCGCCAGGCACTGACGGCGTGGACGGCTGCCACCAAGGCGCGGAGTGGGTGCTGAGTGTCTCAATGCTCGGCGTTTGGCGTTAGCGTAGCTCCCGGGCCTGGTTATGGTTTATTCCTAGGAACCCTTATCGCGTGTCCGTTTTAGTCCCAGGTACAACCCCAGGGCTCTATTGAAAGTAGCACTATTTATATTGGGAACAGAGACAGCAGCACTTAAGAATAAGAACCTAAGTTGACAGATTGAGCTCATAATACATATACTAACTTATATGTGAGATATGCTTTCGTCACATACAATATATGTGCTTGTCAATAAAATACCATGTAAACCTAAACAGATTCTCTTAGAATCAAGCTATTTAGCGTTGTTCTTTACACGATACTTTACACATATAGTGATTTTTTTCTCACCCAGGTGGTCAACAGTTGCGGTAAACCTCTGTGTTTTTCCCACTAAATCGTATTACCAACACAAACACTAGTACTCGACAGTGCTGGGGTTTAAAAAAAATGTGTATAAATAAAGCAGACTTCACCATTCACCTTTTTATTGGAGATTTTTTTAATTATTGAAAAAGTAGTTCAGATTTTGGAATTATTTCATAAATGTCATAATTGTAATGTGCTTTAAAATATTACACCCTGGAGACTTTTACTTTAATTATGTAATGAATGATCTCCAGTCACTTGAAAATGCCTATTTCTGCCGGGCACGGTGGCTCACACCTGTAATCCCAGCACTTTGGGAGGCCGAGGCGGGCGG
>NW_016803927.1:24245-33310 GCF_001698545.2 Rhinopithecus bieti
CCCGCCACCTCGCCCGGCTAGTTTTTTGTATTTTTTAGTAGAGACGGGGTTTCACCGTGTTAGCCAGGATGGTCTCGATCTCCTGACCTCGTGATCCGCCCGTCTCGTACTCCCAAAGTGCTGGGATTACAGGCTTGAGCCACCGCGCCCGGCCAACTCCACTTCTTTTAAATTAGCTGGGTGGGGTGGTGCATGCCTGTAGTCCCCAGCTACTTGGGAATCTGAGGTGCGAGGATTGCTTGAGTCCAGGAAGTCAAGGCTGCAGTGAGCCATGACCGCGCCACTATACTCCAGCCTGGGTGACAGAGTGAGAACCTGTCTCAAAAAAGTTAAACGAAAAAACTACTTTTACATCATATGTAACACCCACTGATTAATGACAAAGGTGACATGCAGTGGGTAAAGGATGCCTTTTCAGTAAGTTATGCCAGGTCAATTGAATATCCGTATGGAGAAAAAGAGTGGATCTTGATTCTTACGACTTGCCGTGTACAGAAATCAATTCCAGATGGGTGTAGCTCTAAATGCAAAAGTTAAAACCATAAAGCTCTTAGAAGAAAACGTGAGAGAGACACATATCTTGTCATTGGCAAAGATTTAAAAAATAGAAACCAAAAAGTGCTTGTCATAAGGGAAAAAATGGGTAATAGGACTGCCTTAAAATTAGAAGATTTGGGCCGGGCGCAGTGGCTCACGCCTATAATCCCAGCACTGTGGAAGGCCAAGACGGGCGGATCGCAAGGTCGGGAGATCGAGACCATCCTGGCTAACACGGTGAAACCCCGTCTCTACTAAAAATACAAAAAATTAGCCGGGCGTGGTGGTGGACGCCTGTAGTCCCAGCTACTCAGGAGGCTGAGGTGGGAGAATGGCATGAACCCGGGAGGCGGAGCTTGCAGTGAGCCGAGATCATGCTACTGCACTCCAGCCTCCTCCACAGAGCAAGACGCCGTCCCAGAAAAAAATAAAATAAAAGATTCGGCTGTGCACAGTGGCTCACACCTGTAATCCCAGCATTTTGGGAGGCCGAGGTGGGTGGATCACCCGAGGTCAGGAGTTCAAGACCAGCCTAGCCAACGTGGTGAAACCTCGTCTCTACTAAAAATACAAAAAAATTAACTGGGCATAGTAGTGGGCGCCTGTAATCCCAGCTACTCAGGAGGCTGAGGTGGGAGAATCACTTGAACCCTGGAGGTGGAGGTTGCAGTGACCTGAGATCAGCTACTGCACTCCAGCCCGAGCGACAGAGTGAGACTCCATCTCAGAAAAAAAAAAAAATTCAGGCCATTAGGAATGTGAAAAGACATTAATTTCATTAGTAATCAAGGAAATGAAAATTAAGTCTCAATGTAGTATAGTTGCATACCCACCAGGAAAGCTAAAATGAAAAAGAGAAAATTACAAGTGTTTGGAAAGATGTGGAACAAATGCACTTCTTATGCACTGCTGGTGGGAGTGCAAACTGTCAAAATCACGTTGGAAAACTAGCAGTATTTACTGAAGTTGAACATATGCGTAACATGTAATCCAGCACTTTTTCTAAGTCTCTTAACATACAGAAATATGAATACATTGGTACCAAAGACATGTTCTAGAAAGTTCAAAGCAAGAGTATTCATAATAGTTCCAAACTAGGCACAATCCAAAGTGTTTCAACAGTAGAATAAATAAATTTGGCATCACGCAGTGGAAATACTACACAGTAATGAACATGGATTAGATTTGAACTTGGAAGAATGTAACAGTTGAGTGAAAGAAGCCAGTCGCAAAAGAGTGCGTATTGTATGAGTCCATTACATCAAATTAGTAAGTGGTAAAACTGCTTCATGGTGTTAGAAATCAGGGTAAGGTGGCCAGGTGCAGTGGCTCACACCTATAATCCCAGCACTTTGGGAGGCTGAGGTGAGTGGATCACTTGAGGTCAGGAGTTCAAGACCAGCCTGACCAACATGGTGAGACCCTGTCTCTACTAAAAATATAAAACTAGCCAGACGTGGTGGCGCACACCTGTAGCCCCAGCTTCTTGGGAGACTGAGGCAGGAGAATAGCTTGGACCCAGGAGGTAAAGGTTACAGTGAGCCAAGATCGCACCATTGCACTCCAGCCTGGGCAACAAGAGCAAAACTCTGTCTCAAAAAAAGAAAAAGAAATCAGGGTAAAGTTTACCCTTGTGGGGAAGGAAGAGGCTATAAGAGGGCTTCTAGAGTTCTAATAAGGCTCTGTTTCTACTTCTGTTTCTTTTTTTTTTTTTCTTTTTTCTTTTTTTTGAGATGGAGTCTTGCTGTGTCACCCAGGCTGGAGTGCAGTGGCGCAATCTCGGCTCACTGCAACCTCTGCCTCCTGGGTTCATGCCATTCTCCTGCCTCAGCCTCCCGAGTAGCTGGGACTATAGGCGCTCGCCACTACACCCGGCTAATTTTTTGTATTCTTTAGTAGAGACGGGGTTTCACTGTGTTAGCCAGGATGGTCTCGATCTCCTGACCTCGTCGAGATCCACCCGCCTTGGCCTCCCAAAGTGCTGGGATTACAGGCGTGAGCCACCGCGCCTGGCCTCTACTTCTGTTTCTTGAGCTGAGGGCCAGTTATGCAGGTATGCTCATTTTATAAAGTTCATTAAGCTACGTACTTAGGATTTGTATGCTTTTCAGTATGTATGTTATACAGTCACGTTACTTAATGGGGATGCGTTCTGAGCAATGTTAGGCAATTTCGTTATTGTGCAAACATAGAGCATATGTAACACAAACGTACATGATATGACCTACTGCACACCTAGGCTATATGGTGTAGCCTATTGTTCCCAGACCACAAACCTATATAGCATGCGACTGCACTGAATACTGTAGGCAACTGTAAGATTATGGTAAGTATTTGTGTATCTAAACATATAAAAGGTACAGTAAAAAATATGGTATTATCTTATGGTACCACTGTCATATGTGACCTGTCATTGAACAAAATGTCATTATAAGGTATATGATTGTATACTAAGTATTCTTTTTCTTTCTCCTTTTCCTTACACTTATTGGACTTTTTTTCTTTCAATATTCATATTGAAGACTTTGAAGATTATCCAATGAGAATTTTATATGACCTTCATTCAGAAGTTCAGACTCTAAAGGTATCACTCCTACAATATTAATTTATGATTTCTCTGTGGCGAGTAATTTTTTTATCCTAAATAGATTTAGTCAGAAGTTAGAGAAATTAAAATATATTTTCTTTATTCATAAAAGGATGATGTTAATACTCTTCTTGATAAAGCAAGATTGGAAAATCAAGAAGGCATTGATTTCATAAAGGCAACAAAAGTACTAATGGAAAAAAATTCAATGGATATTATGAAAATAAGAGAGTATTTCCAGAAGTATGGATATAGTCCACGTGTCAAGAAAAATTCAGGTTTGAATAACTTCATTTCATAGCATTTGTTTTAGTATTGAAGAAACAAGGCAGCATGATTAAGACAACTGTAGGCTTGGCCATGGTTTTTAATTCTAGCTCTGTCGTTATCTGATGCTTATTTGGTAAACATTTAGTCAGCTCTCACTGTGTAGTATGCTTTTGGAGTGCTAATCAGGGGTGCAATATAAAGACAGTCCTTGCTTTCCTTTCCAAAATGCCAAATGAAAGCTAGCACAGTGCTATATTTAGCACATTTAGGCTAGATGGCCTATTTAAATGAAAAACTACAAGATAAATCTTCGTAACTTGGGATAGGTGGTTTCTAGTTAGCCCTGCCAATAAAAGCTGAGAGACCTCAAGGCATGTTATTTCATTTTTCTTGTTCACAGTTTTCTCTTCTGTAGAAAGAGATGTTGGCTATAAAAATTTGACAGAGTCATTTTTTGGTTCTAAAATTTTAATGAAGGGCAGTCTATCATAGTGGTTTAGAATTTGGAGCCAAAATGCCTGAGTTCAAATCTGTATTCCACCACTTAATAGCTGTATTATTATCTTTGTCAAGTTACTTAATCTTGTGCCTTACCTTCTCATTTGTAAAATCAAGAGTATCTATCTCATGAGATTGTTTAAGGATTAAATAAGATAAAGTTTGCTTAGAGCAGTGCCTAGCATGTCAGTCACTCAAGGTTAATTATTAACTGCTATTGTTATGCCCATACCTCTGAATGACTAACTTCAGTGTCTTCATTTCTGTTATTAAATTGAACAAGTATATATTGAGGATGTGTGTGGCAGGTAAGTTAAACAGTCCATGTGAGACGGGCACACTGGCTCATGCCTGTTATTCCAGCAGTGTGGGAGACTGAGGCAAGTGGATCACTTGAGGCCAGGGCTGCATAATGAGACTCTTGTCTCTACAAAAAATTGTTTTACAAAATTAGTTGGGCATGATGGTGCATACTTGGAGACCTAGTTATTTGGGAGGCTGAGGCAGAAGGGATCCCTTACTCCCAGGAGTTCAAGGCCGCAGTAAGCTACTATCACGCCACTATACTCCAACCTGCATGACAGAGCGAGACCCTGCCTCAATAAATAAAATACATACATACATACATACATACATACTTACAAACAACCCATACCACCACCACCACCCCAACATGGTATCATAGAATTTTGTTGACTTTGGTGTGAAAGAGCCATAGATTCAAATACTGGCTCCACCAGTTATTACATGTGTGACCTTGGGTAATTTCTGTAAGTTGCTTTTTCCTCATTTATAAGATGGGGATAATATCTCCCTATGGAGTACTGATAATGATGATTTATTAATCTCTTAAATGACAGTCCTGTGATAAATACATCAGTAGGTTTTTGGCAACTCTTGTAACATTTCTCAAAATTTACAGAAAGCATAATGCCAAAACAACTCAGTGACTCAGAATCTCTTCAAAGGAACAAAAACTATGAAATCAAAATATGAAACCTCAGAGATTTAAACTCAAGGCTTTTAAAACCAAACAAAACAAACAAGAAAGTATATAACTGACCAGGCACTGTGGTTCATGCCTGTAATCCCAGCACTTTGGGAGGCCAAGGCGGGCAGATCACCTGAGGTCAGGAGTTCAAGACCATCCTGGCCAACATGGTGAGACCCCGTCTCTACTAAAAATACAAAAATTAGCTGGGTGTGGTGGTGTGTGCCTGTAATCCCAGCTACTCGTTAGGCTCATATAGGAGAATTGTTTGAACCCAGGAGGCAAAGGTTGCAGTGAGCTGAGATTGCACCGCCACACTCCAGCCTGGGTGACAGAGCAAGACTCCATCTCAGAAAAAAAAAAAAAAAGTATATAACCTATTAATGGTTGAGAAACTGTATATCTTTGAAATGCTCCCCTATTATTTTTCTCAGCTAGGTGTTTGATATAGGTGTTCCAGACTAACTTAGGATAAAAACTTATCTTTATATAGCAGTCTTTGCTGTTTAGCTTGGACATCTGGAAGTTACGAATCTAAAATAATATCATATTCTGTGTTAAATATGGAACACAGTCGATTCCATACTGTCATGAAATTTTAAAATATAGTTTCAGGCCAGGTGCAGTGGCTCACGCCTGTAATCTCAACACTTTGGGAGGCTGAGGCGGGTGGATCACTTGAGCCCAGGAGTTCAAGACCAGCCTGGGCAACATGGCGAAACCCTATCGCTACAAAAAGTACAAAAAATTATCTGGGCATGGTGGCACACGCCTGTAGTACCAGCTGCCTGGGAGGATGAGGTAGGAGAATCACCTGAGCCCAGTGTTGTGTGTGCGACTAGTTGGGGCTAGTGTCACAGTGGTAAAGGAATTTACCAGGACAGTGGTAGGTAGAGAAAGGCAGATTTATTAAAGTATGAAAATACCGGTGGCTCAAGCCTGTAATCCCAGCACTTTGGGAGGCCGAGACGGGCGGATCACGAGGTCAGGAGTTTGAGACCATCTGGCTAACACGGTGAAACCCCGTCTCTACTAAAAAATACAAAAAGCTAGCCGGGTGAGGTGGCGGGCGCCTGTAGTCCCAGCTACTCGGGAGGCTGAGGCAGGAGAATGGCGTAAACCCAGGAGGCGGAGCTTGCAGTGAGCTGAGATCCGGCCACTGCACTCCAGCCCGGGCGACAGAGCGAGACTCCGTCTCAAAAAAAAAAAAAAAAAGAAAAAAGAAAATACATTGCAAGGTGGCAGTGGGCAGCACAGCAGAGAAGAGGCTGTCTGCAAAGAGGCAGAGGCTGAAGGGAAGTTTTATGGGGTCATGCTGGAGGCGGGCCAGGCACAGAGCAAGGTGGTTGTGACCAGGCATGGTGGCTCACATGTGTAATCCCAGCACATTGGGAGGCCGAGATGGGCGGATCACTTGAGCTCAGGAGTTCTAGACCAGTCTGGGCAACATGGTGAAACCCTGTCTCTACCAAAAATACAAAAAATTAGCTGGGCATGGTGGTGTATGCCTGTAGTCCCAGCTTTGGAAGTTGAGACTGCAGTGAGCCAAGATTGCCACTGCACTCCAGCCTGGGGGACAAAGTGAGACCCCGACTCAAAATTTAAAAAAAAAAAAAAAGTACCTACAGGTCCTTTGTGATTGGCCTTTTCTCAGAACAATTGCTCATTGTTCTCCCCAACCTGGGGCCCTTCCCCATTGTTGCCTACATCCGGATCTGTGATAGTGCCACTGCACTCCAGCCTGGACAACAGTCAAAGCTACAGAAAATATATTCTGATGCTCACTAAAGTCTGAGAGAAAAAAAGGAAATATTAAGAAAAACTAGTAAATCACATTAAGGATATAAGAAAATTGGACTTTTATTTGTGAATATTAATTTTTCATCTTATAACACTTTAACTTGCTTTCCTCCTCTAATGTATAATCACAATGGGATATGGGTGCACAAGAGATACATGTCGGAACTTTATTAAAGGGACAATTGAAATAGCATTTCAGCTGAGTGTGGTGGCTCATGCCTGAAATGCCATCATTCTGGGGGCCAAGGCAGGAGGATCATTTGAGCCCAGGAGTTTGACACCAGCCTGGGCAACATGATAAGACCCCATTTCCACAAAAAAATTTAAAACTTAGCTGAGCATGGTGGCACACCTACAGTCCCAGCTACCCCAGGGGCTGAGATGGGACGATCACTTGAGCCCAGGAGGTCAAGTCTGCAGTGAGCTGTGATCACACCTCTGTACTCCAGCCTGGGTGGCAGAGTGAGACCCTGTCTCAATAAATAATAAATAAAATGTTTAGACAATCAGAACTTTTGCTGATTTGGGAAATTTCAGATAAGCTGTTTTCTGTTGTTTTTGTAAACATGAAATTTTCTGTTTTGATGTTTGACCAGAATATTCTGATTTTTCCTCCTAGTACACGAGCAAGAAGCCATTAACTCTGACCCAGAGTTGTCTAATTGTGAAAATGTTCAGAAGCCTGATGTGAAAGATGATCTGTCTGATCCTCCTGTTGCAAGTAGTTGTATTTCTGAGAAGTCTCCACGTAGTCCACAACTTTCAGATTTTGGACTTGAGCGGTACATGGTATCCCAAGCTCCACCAAACCCTCCGCAGGCGGTGAACAACTATAAGGAAGAGCTTGTAATTGTAACTCCACCTACCAAGCAATCACTAGTAAAAGTACTAAAAACTCCAAAATGTGCACTAAAAATGGATGATTTTGAGTGTGTAACTCCTAAATTAGAACACTTTGGTATCTCTGAATATACTATGTGTTTAAATGAAGATTACACAATGGGACTTAAAAATGGGAGGAATAATAAACGGTAAGCAGCTCTGTTAAAAGGCATCTTTTCTCTAGCTTTCTAAACCTTTTGTATTTATTGATTTTCTTCCAGAAGAAATATAATGTTTCAGACAACATTTTTCCTTTAAAAAGTTTTCAGATTTTTTTTATTTTATTTCAGTAGGTTTTAGGGGAACAGGTGGTGTTTGGTTACATCAATAAGTTCTTCAGTGGTAAGGTTTTCAGATACTTTGTATTACAGATCTTCTCGAATCACCAATACTGTCAATAAAGTGTGAGCTGTCGGTTTCTTCAGGTGAGAGACTATAGAAGAAGTGATAAGGGCCTGAAAAAAAAGATGGTATTTGTAGGGATAGAAAAGAGGGAATAAAATTAAAGGGGTAAAATTAGTAAGAACTTGTGATTGATTTGCTGTGGAGACTTGGGAAAAGAGGATGATCTAGGATAAACCCCGACTTTCTGTTTTCTTGCTTGGGATGATGTTAGAGAGAACAGGAAAAGAATACCTGGAGTACGAGGGGATAGGTGATGTGTTTACATGTTGGTTTTGACATTGGTAGTGCCTCTTCATGCTTAGGCATTCTAATACCAGTTTAAAGCTCAGTGAAGAAGTCAGTGCTAAACTAGATTTGGGAGCCATTAGCATGGAAACGGTGATGAAAACCGCGAGAGTTACAATGAAAGTACCACTTATCAAAGTAGCCAAGCAGTGTCTAAAGATAAATACTTATCATTAAAAACTGTTACTATTAAAGAAAGAAAATAAACATTCATGTCAAAGAGTCAGAAAAAAATCCCACAACTCTGGGGGAAAGAGGAAACACTAAAGATAACATAAAATTTTAATTCAAAAGATTTTTAAAAGAGTTGAATTGATAAACGTAAGAACTGGTCCTTATCTAAACATAAATACAAATAACAGAACGAAGAACTAAGGACTGTGTTGTGTGTTTTGTTTTGTTTTGTTTTGTTTTTGAGATGGTCTTGTTCTGTCGCCCAGGCAGGAGTGCAATGGCTCAATCTCAGCTCACTGCAACCTCCACTACTGGGTTCAAGTGATTCTCGTGCCTCAGCCACCTAAGTAGCTGGAATTGCAGGGGCATGCCACCACATTTGGCTAATTTTGTATTTTAGTAGAGACAGGGTTTCACCATATTGGCTAGTCTTGAACTCCTAGCCTCAAGTGATCCACCTGCCTCGGCCTCCCAAAGTGCTGGGTTTACAGGCGTGAGCCACTGTGCCTGACCTATGTTTTATTTTCTAAGCTATCAGAAAATATCATAGGGTATAGTATTGGGAAATTTGAAAATTTCAGATAAAGTTTTGGAAAATAATACAAAGTGATAAAATTGACTTGAAGTAGAAAAGCT
>NW_016803927.1:35321-38586 GCF_001698545.2 Rhinopithecus bieti
TGTTTTGTTTTGTTTTGTTTTGTTTTTGAGATGGTCTTGTTCTGTCGCCCAGGCAGGAGTGCAATGGCTCAATCTCAGCTCACTGCAACCTCCACTACTGGGTTCAAGTGATTCTCGTGCCTCAGCCACCTAAGTAGCTGGAATTGCAGGGGCATGCCACCACATTTGGCTAATTTTTGTATTTTTAGTAGAGACAGGGTTTCACCATATTGGCTAGTCTTGAACTCCTAGCCTCAAGTGATCCACCTGCCTCGGCCTCCCAAAGTGCTGGGTTTACAGGCGTGAGCCACTGTGCCTGACCTATGTTTTTATTTTTCTAAGCTATCAGAAAATATCATAGGGTATAGTATTGGGAAATTTGAAAATTTCAGATAAAGTTTTGGAAAATAATACAAAGTGATAAAAATTGACTTGAAGTAGAAAAGCTGGGCCGGGCGCGGTGGCTCAAGCCTGTAATCCCAGCACTTTGGGAGGCCGAGACAGGCGGATCACGAGATCAGGAGATCGAGACCATCCTGGCTAACACGGTGAAACCCCGTCGCTACTAAAATACAAAAAAACTAGCCGGGCGAGGTGGCGGCGCCTGTAGTCCCAGCTACTCGGGAGGCTGAGGCAGGAGAATGGCGTAAACCCAGGAGGCGGAGCTTGCAGTGAGCTGAGATCCGGCCACTGCACTCCAGTCCGGGCGACAGAGCCAGACTCCGCCTCAAAAAAAAAAAAAAGAAAAGAAAACCTGCGTAGAGCAGTAATCACAGAAGAAAACTGAAAAAGTTATCAGATAACAGGACAGGCACAGTGGATCACTTGAGGTTAGGAGTTCAAGACCAGCCTGGCCAACAGGATGAAACCCTGTCTGTATTAAAAATACAAAAAAATAGCTGGGTTTGGTGGTGGGCACCTGTAATCCCAACTACTTGGAAGGCTGAAGCAGGAGAATTGTTTGAACCCAGGAGGTGGAGGTTGCAGTAAGCTGAGATCAAGCCACTGCACTCCATCCTAGACAACAAGAGCAAAACTCTCTCCAAAAAGAAAAAAGAAAAAAAAGAGTTATCAGATAACAAGCTCCAAAAAGCTGTGAGCATGGATGGTGTTCTGGATGAATCCTTTCGAATGTTATGTCATGTCATGTCATGCTGTTGTCATTGTTTTGAGATAAGGTCTCTGTTCCCAGGCTGGAGTGCCCTGGGGCAATCTCAGCTCACTGCAACCTCCACCTCCTGAGTTCAAGTGATTCTTGAGCCTCAGCCACCCGAGTAGCTGTGACTACAGGCATGAGCCACCACGCCTGGCTAATTTTTCTCTTTTTAGTAGAGATGGGGTTTTGCCATGTTGCCCAGGCTGCTCTTGAACTCCTGGGCTCAAGTAATCCACCTGCCTCAGCTTCCCAGAGTGCTGGGATTATAGGTGTGAGCTACCATGCACAGCCTAACATCATTCTTGATGCTCTGGCCAGTGTAATGAGATAGGAAATAAGAAATATTTCTGTGTTGCACTTCTAGGCCATTTTGTACCTAGGCAACTCAAGAAAATCACATGAAAAACTTACAGAATTAATAAAATTCAAGTAAGAGGCTGATAGAAGATATATATTTCATATAGTTACATAAGGCAACTATTTCTTTTCTTTCTTTGTTTTCTTTTCTGTTCTTTCTTTCGATAGGTTCTTAGTCTGTCACCCAGGTTGGAGTGCAGAGGCATGGCCATAGCTCACTGCAGCTTCGACTTCCTAGATTCAAGCAGTCCTCCTGCCTCAGCTTCCCAAGTAGTAGGTGGGATGACAGGTGTGGACCACCAGGCCTGACTAATTTTTTTTTTTTAACTTTCTGTAGAGACAGGGTCTCACTATGTTGTCTAGGCTAGTCTCTTAAGTCTTGGCCTCAAGTGATCCTGAAGGTATTTTTGAAGTAAAGATGATTCAGTAAATTATACAGAAACAATTAGTTAACTGGAAAAAAATCAAGTCGTCTCTACCTCGAGTAAATATGAAATATAGATAGATAAAAAAGATAAATATTTAGATAAATTATTTAAAAAGTAAAAGAAAATATAGATAAATTAGCTGTTTAAACAGTGAAAGGGTATACTGCAACTATCAATATGTTTGTAATTGCAAGAAAGTGGTAGTGATTAGACATCTTAACAATATTTGTTTGTTCTATTCAGAAATATGGAAGGGAACATGAGTCAGGCATAGTGATTCATGCCTTAGTCCCACCTGCTTGGGAGACTGAGGTAGGAGAATCACATGAGCCTGGGAGTTTGAAACCAGACTGGGCAACATAGCTAGATCCCACCTCTAAAAGAGTAAAAATAAAATAAATAGACTGGAACATGAAGCATATAAAGCATAAAAAATAAACCAAGAAAATAATTGCATCGAGGACTATGTTACACACATACTGATAAGAAACCACTAACACACCAAAAGCTACCTAGGCAATGGACAGGAATAGATATGACTAATAAATATTTTAAAAACAGTTTTGTCTATCAAAATAGTACAAAGAATATTTGTTTTAACTGTTAGAAGAGTACAATGAAACGTGTGTTCATATATCATTGTCAGGAATGTTTCATGGAAAGAGTTGATTCTTAAGTGTTTAAAACCTTTTACCTAGTCATTTTACCTCTAGGAAAACTTGACAAACATTTTGGCACAGTAGTATTTATTACAGCCTTATTTTAAATGGGGAAAATTGGAAAGAACCAAAATAGGTAACAGTAGGAAGTAGTTAAATTATGGCATGACATCAAAGCTGGAAATCATAGTAAAGAATATGGATAGATTTGATCACATACAAATTTAAACTACTGTATCATAAAATATTTGACCAATGACAAAGCAGGAAAAGTTTTATAACATGATATAATATATGTGCATATGTATGTTATATATATACATAGCGTTTTAAAAACCCATATGCAGTAATTGGTGAAAGACATCCCATTTTTAAAACGAGCAAAGACATGAATTAACAAAAGAAGAGGCCGGGCACAGTGGCTCACGCCTGTAATCCCAACACTTTGGGAGGCCGAAGTGGGTGGATCACTTGAGGTCAGGGGTTTGAGACCAGCCTGGCCAACATGGTGAAACCCTGGCTCTACTAAAAATACACAAATTAGCTGGGCACCTGCAGTCCCAAATACTCAGTTGACTGAGGCAGGAGAATCACTTGAACTCTGGAGGCAGAGGCTGCAGTGAGCCGAGATCCTGCCACTGCACTCCAATCTGGGTGACAGAGTGAGACTCCATCTCTAGATTAAA
>NW_016803927.1:38770-55382 GCF_001698545.2 Rhinopithecus bieti
AAAAAAAAAAAAAAAAAAAAGAAGAAATACAATTGACCAATAAGCATATGAACACTTTTAGCCTTGCAGGTAATGAAGGAAATTCAAATACAAAATAAGATGTCATTTTCAACTATCCAGATGCACGTTTTTATTTCCAAGTTTTAACTAGGTTTGTTAATGTTAAGAGAGAGAATACCAAAAAAGACAGGTTATATTCAGTATTGATAAAGACATAAGAAAATGCTTTTATAATGCTGGTGGCCATTGGTGAATCAATCTTAGGGAAAGTTGCCAGTGTATATAAAAGCCTCTATGAAATTTTACTTAAATGAACAAATTCAAGGAAAATAATCAAAGTGTGCAGTTATATAGATATAAAACACTATTATTTCATTTATAGTTCAAAAGCACAAAAATTATATTTAGAGTACACAAATAAGTAGTTAAAGTACCAAGCAAATCTAGATAGAAATTTACTTCTGTAGGGCAGAGATGGGTACCAAGTTGGGAAGCTTCCACAGGGGACTACACAGGTACTAGTAGTAGTTTTTCTTTCTCTCTTTCTTTTATTTTTAGAGACAGGTTCTCACTGTCCTATTTTGGTTCTTTCAAATTTTCCCCTATTATAAATAAGCTGTAATAAATACTACTGTGCCAAAATGTTTGCTGAGTTTTCCTAGAGGTAAAATGGGTAAAAGGTTTTAGACATTTGGAAACCACCTCTTTCCATGAAACATTCCCAACACCCAGGCTAGAGTGCAGTGGCAGGATGGTGGCTCACCGCAACCATGAACTGGGTTCGAGTGGTTCTTCCACCTGGGCCTCCTTTGTAGCTGAGGTTACAGTTATGTGCTGCAACTCCCAGCTAATTTTAATATTTTTTATTTTTTGTAGAGATGGGGTCTTGCTATGTTGCGCAGCCTGGTCTCCAACTCCTAGCCTGAAGAGATCCTCCCACTTTGGCCCCACAACATGCATAAGCCACTATGCCCAGCCCTTTTATTTTTAGAGATTTTATACAACATATATTCTTTTGCCATACTGTGTATACACTTTAAAAAAATGTTTACACAATGACCAGGCGTGGTGGCTCACACCTGTAATCCACACCTGTAATCCCAGCACTTTGGGAGGTCAGGGTAGGTGGAACACCTGAGGTCAGGAGTTTGAGACCAGCCTGGCCAACATGGTGAAACCCTGTCTCTACCAAAAAAATACAAAAACATTAGCCAGGCACAGTGGTGTGCACCTATAGTCCCAGCTACTGGGGAGGCTTAGGTGGGAGAATCACTTGAAACTGGGAGGTGGAGGTTGCAATGAGCTGAGATTGCACCACTGCACTTCAGCCTGGGAACAGATCGAGACCCTGTCTCAGAAAAAAAAAAAAAATGTTTGCACAAGATGTTAAAGACAGCATGGGTCATTATGTTTAAATTCAAAACTGGAAACTTATAAGTGAAAATCCTGAACTATCTTGTATTCAGTGATATTCTCTTTATAACTATTTTACGGA
Source organism: Rhinopithecus bieti (assembly GCF_001698545.2). NCBI lineage: Eukaryota > Metazoa > Chordata > Mammalia > Primates > Cercopithecidae > Rhinopithecus > Rhinopithecus bieti. Next base: position 40,266 of record NW_016803927.1, read on the forward strand.
CATCTGTGTAATTGTCTAGGACAATGATAATCAGATGACAGGATCAGTCATTTTAGTCTTAAAAAAAATGGCAAGTTTTTAATCTATATATGTATACCGGTTATAAAATTCCACTTTAAGATTCTGAAGCCCCATGAGCTACATAGTTCCTTTTTTGAACTAATAAGTTGAAGTTAATGGTCCTTAACCATTTTATACCGTGGATATATATGAATTTGTTTCATGGGACTTCTATACCATAAAGCATAACTGAATGTTTGTCCAAACTTGATATTTAGTAAGGTTAAATTTTTTCCCAGAGATTGAACATTAACTTTTTTAACCTTGTAATTTCCCTATGAATCACACCAGTGAGGAGGCCATAGATACAGAATCCAGGCCCAATGATAATGTTTTTGCCACTCCTGGCTCCACTATCCAGCAGCTGGAAAAAAGTGGTAAGTATAAGAATCAAGTTACTTCTCAGGAACATTTTTCCCAAACCATCTTTGAACAAAATTGATTTCATCATCTTAGACATTCTAATAGTTTTCTTCATCTGTTTAATTCCTAATGTTGGATTACATTAAGTACCATTTCATTCAGCATGATTTTGTCCAAGAGAAAGAAAATTTTCTGGTATGTTTTTAATACTATTGATTATATTCAGTATTTGTCAGCTTGTTTTTAACATTTTAATTTGAAACCTATATAGTTATTCACCAATCTTTTGATGTAGAGCCATGGTACTTTTTCTTTTAACCTATTGATTAGAGTTGTACATTATCTTTCTTATATAAACCATGCAGAGAAAACCTCAGCTGTCATTTTAAATTTTGGTTTCTTTTGAATAGCTCAGTAACTTAAAGAAATTTTTCATACATTGTTTTCATATTTGTTCCAACAAACATGAAAACATTGATGTTCATGAAAAAGCAAGATTAAAAAATCCTAGAGTTTTATGATTTTTTTTGTTTTGTTTTCTTTGAGATAGGGTCTTACTCTGTTGCCCAGGCTGGAGTGTAGTGGCATGATCTTGGCTCACTGCAGCCTCAGCTTCTCAGGCTCAAGCAGTCCTCTCAAGTAGCTGGGACTACAGGCACACACCACGACGTCCAGCTAATTTTTATATTTTTTGTATAGATGGGGATTTGCCATGTTGCCCAGGCTGGTCACAGTTGTAGACTACTCATTGCAACCTCTGCCTCTTGGACTCAACCAATCCTCCCACCTCAGCCCCCAACGTAGCAGGGACTATAGGCATATACCACCATGCCCAGCTAATTTTTGTATTTTTTTGGTAGAGGGGTTTCACCATGTTACCCAGGCTAATCTCAAACTCCTGGACTCAAGTGATCTGCCCACCTTGACCTCCCAAAGCACTTCATCCTTTTTAATTGATAAATAGTATTCTACTGTATATATGAGCCATATTCATTTGCTGATTAAGAGGTAATGTTTTCATTTTTTATTGTTATAGGCAGTGCCCTAAGGAAATTTTCCATAGTGCATATGTATTTCTCATCTAGGAGTAGAATTGCCAGGTCAGAGGGCATGCACATTTTTACTGATTCTAGAAAATGCTGACTAGTCAGCTAAGAGTGGCTGTTAAGATTTATCTTCTCACTAGTGGTGTTGAGTTCCTGTTTCTCCATCTTTTCCAGCACTTGATGATTTTTAGACTTAAAATATTTTGCCAGTTAGATTGTTTTTCTAACATTTACCTTTTCTTTGTTGTTTTTTAAGGTTGCCTCGATGATACTATGTGTCCTAGATAGCAATTTTCTCTATATGCATGGGTCTCTCTTGTTCTTATCTTTAATTTTTCCATCCCTGGTTAATATTACACTGTTTTTAACTACTGTACCTTTGGAGTAAGTCCTGCCATCTTGGAAGGCAAGTGACCTGTTCTCTCTGTTCCTCCTCCTTTGTCAGAAGTTTGATAATTTTCTCCATAAAGGTTTTACACCATTTTTAATAGATATATTTGTAGGTATCTTGTCTTTGTTGCTACTGTGAAAAGTATCTTTCTTCAAATTATATGTGTAATAGTTTGTTGCTTTTATGTTTAGTATATATTACAACTGTTTGTTATTGTGTATTGCTCTTGCATCCTTGCTGAATTCTATAGTGCTAATGGTAATTACATATGTGAATATGAGATTTTTTTCCTGTCCAGTTAAGTATACTATAGTTACAATTTTTTGTGACCATTTTATGTGTCTTTCAGATGCCGAGTATACCAATTCTCCTTTGGTGCCTACATTCTGTACTCCTGGTTTGAAAATTCCATCTACAAAGAACAGCATAGCTTTGGTAACTTGCCGTAAAATTGAAAGCCACAATCTTTCTCCTAAAGACTCAGATACACTACTGCTTGCAGACTCAAAGAGGCTATTTAGAAGACATGGATGAATCCAGCTTTTAGGAGTGTATTTACAGTGCATTTCTGGAGGGTAGCTTGGCAGCATAAGTCAATTGCTCTAAAAAATATTTTTCTTTTTTTTCTTTTGTTTTTGTTTTTGAGACCGGGTCTCGCTCTATCACCCAAGCTGGAGTGCAGTGGTGCAATCTCGGCTCCCTGCAACCTCCGCCTCCCAGGTTCAAGCGATTCTAGCTTGTCTAGAATCAAGCTGTCTTGCCCTCCCGAGTAGCTGGGACTACAGGCGCCTGCCACCACACCCGGCTGGTTTTTTTTATTTTTAGTAGAGACGGGGTTTCACCTTGTTAGCCAGGATGGTCTTGATCTACTGACCTTGTGATCCGCCCGCCTGGGCCTCCCAAAGTGCTGGGATTATAGGCGTGAGCCACCACACCCGGCTAAAAAATATTTTTCATACCCTTAAACCATATCTCAGAATTTTTTCTAAGGCAAAGTGGGACAAAGATTTACAACAAGTTATAGAGTAAGGAACAGCATTATTTGTAAGCACAAAACATGGGAAACGGTATAAATATCGAATGATATTGAAGAACTAAAACACAGCAAGGCATATCCATAAGATCAGGTGTTATGTATACTATCATGTGTTTTTCAAAACAGATGAGAGCATATAAAAAGAATGTTTTCAAGAAATATTAATCATATGGAAAATGACGTGTGTCTATGTACACACACATGCATATGTACACACATATGTTTTAAGGAAAAAGAGTGGATAGAAACAGCAAAGTGTAGTTATCTCTGGGTGATAAAATTATGGGTGATTTTGTGCTTTTTTTCCCCTAAATTTTACCAGTGAATAAATTTAATCAGATTTCATCAAATCAAAACCATATCCCTCTTTAGTCAGTATGGTCACTTAACCAATGCTATAGAAAACTAATACTGTGTTAGGGCATCCAATAGAATTTTCTGTAATGATGGAAATGTTTTATAATCTGCACTGTCTAGTATGGTAGCCACTAATCACGTTATTGAGCACTGAAAATGTGGCTAGTATATCTGAAGAACTAATATTTAATTCTTTAATTTTAATTTAATTTTGATCAACTTAAAATTTAAAGAGTCCCGTGTGGCTATGGCTACTATATTGTACAGTGCAGCTGTGGATGAACATAGGGCTGTGTTAGCAATTGAAGTATCAGGTTATCTGCCTGTTAGTACCTGCCATTTACAATTAATCTACTCCTTATGTTCACATGGAAGGTACCCTACTGAGGTGACACTCTATCCTCTCTCTCTGTTAACTCTGACCTGAGAGAGATGGAGCGACTTACCCAACTGGCTGGTTTAGCATGAATAGTCTGCATACTAAACTTACCTCTGATCTGCTGTCTTCCTCTTGGGAAGGCGTGTGGTAACACTTGTTCATTCATGCTGTGATTTTCCTCTGACTACACTCACTGTTGCCTGAGATGGGGTGGGTGCATCCATCTAAATCTTTGGTTCATTCTATTTAGTTATGACATGACACTAAGCTTTTTTTTTTTGTTGTTGTTGGTGAGATGGAGTCTCACCCTGTCACCCAGGCTGGAGTGCAGTGGCGCAATCTTGGCTCACTGCAACCTCCACCTCCTGGGTTGAAGCAATTCTCCTACCTCAGTCTCCTGAGTAGCTGGGATTACAGGCACGCACCACCACACCTGGCTCAATTTTTATATTTTTAGTAGAGACGGGGTTTCACCATGTTGGCGAGGCTGGTCTCAAACTCCTGACCTCGTGATCCGCACACCTCGGCCTCCCAAAGTGCTGGGATTACAGGCGTGAGCCACCGCACCTTGCTGACATTAAGCTTTAACTCAGCCTTTATTGGTAATGAAGGTGATATTTTGTCCTCTGTATGCCATTTGTTCTTGATTTTGTTTAGAACTTGGTCAGAGAAGATGGGGCATATGGGGGCCTACTTAGAGACCTCAACAGAACTAACAAATGATTAACCATTTTGTTTACTACATTATGATATTACCATAATTTAATGGTTTATTTTATTCAATAGGTATCCACAAATTACCCATTATCAAAACAAATAGTTCACCAAATGATTTGGAAGTTAAAGATCATACTTCGTTGGTTTTAAATTCAGACACATGCTTTGAGAATTTAACAGATCCCTCTTCACCTACGATTTCTTCTTATGAGAATCTGCTCAGAACACCTACGCCTCCAGAAGTAACTAAAATTCCAGAAGATATTCTCCAGGTTATTTTTCCAGGCTGTTTTTTTTTCTGATATTCTTTTCAAAATGAAATACTTAAAGACCTGAAACTGCATGTAAACTGTCTTATTTATCATTGAGCTAATGTGCTAATTTTGGTGATGAGAAAATCTAAATTCTAGGCTGTCAGGACCTTATTTTCTAGTACTTGTTCAACTGTGGTTTCCATGTCGATCATGGTTCCATTAGAAGTGTTGCTGGCAAAGTCAGAAAAGTCATTTACCCTACAATTTCCCAGAACCAGGGTATCATGAATAACATGTCAGTGCTTCTTTAACTTGAGACTTGTTCGACCTCAGTTTAGGAAACACTGATTGATGTATATTAGAATATAGTCATGTGCTGCATAACGTTTTGGTCAGTGACAGACTGCATATGCCGCAGCAATGATAATATACTGTATTTTTACTGTACATTTTCTATGTTTAGATACACAAGTACTTATCACTGTGTAGCAAGTGCCTGCACTATTCAGGACAGTTATATGCTGTAGAGGTTTGTAGCCTAGGAGCAATAGGCTGTACCATATAGCCTGGGTGTGCAGTAGGGTATACCATCTAGGCTTGTGTAAGTACTGTGATGTTCACACACGACGAAATCACCTCATGATGCATTTCTCAGAATGTATCCCTATTGTTAAGTGATGCCTGACTGTATCCGATTCTTTAGTATTTAACAGCAGTTACCATTAGTCTACTAATGACTTATAACAACTGCCAATTCTAAATAACCAGTCTGATTCTTTGATAGTCCCCCTCCTTAATAGAGGTTACAGTGTTTGGCAATTATTACTTACACATATGGAATTCTTAATAACCATTCTAGAAATCTTCCTGACTTACGAAGACCCATGAGAAGGATGAATCACTTAGGAAAATACTCAGATGCCTTTAGAACTGACCCATGCTGGGATATCAATAAAGTACTTGTTATCCTTTTTTCTCTTTTCTGCTTTTCTGGAAGAAATAATAAATTGCATGAAGAAGGAGCATCTTCTGTCTTTATGAAAATTATATAGTTTCCACTTCCCAACGGTTGCTTCATCTCTCCTTATTTCTATGTAAAAGGAAGGAAAGCTTATATTTAATATATCATCTCTTTATGCATGAAAAAATTCTAGCTAATATTTCATGGTCTCCTGTCATAATTTTTGTAATTGATGACCTTCCTTTTGAGCATTCATTTTACATCTTTCCTTTGTGTATTTTAACATCTTTGTTAAGGCTTAATTTGCTCTCAGGGATATATTGCTACTTGTTTTCACTAACCTCAGTCAGAATACATTTTAGGCTTTAAAAATCAGTCCTTCACATCCAACTTAAATTTCTAATATCCCCATCTTTTCATTGCTGTTAGCATGTCTTCTTTTTTTTTTTTTTTTTTTTAGAACGAGTCTTGCTCTGTCTCCCAGGCTGGAGTGCAGTGGCATGATCTCAGCTCACTGCAGCCTCCGCCTCCAGGGTTGAAGTGACTCTCCTGCCTCAGCCTCCCGAGTAGCTGGGATTACAGGTGTGTACCACCACTCCCGGCTAATTTTTGTATTTTTAGTAGAGACAGGGTTTCACCTGTTGTCCAGGCTGGTCTCAAACTCCTGACCTCAAGTGATCCACCTGCCTTGGCCTCCCAAAGTGCTAGGACTACAGGTGTGAGCCACCACACCCGGCCCGTGGCTTGTATTGAACATTTTATAACTTCTTCCAAATTTAGGTTATGTTGTTCATATGGCTCAATAAAAAGGAATTGGCTTTTTTTTTTTTTTTAGCTTTTATCAAAATACAACTCAAACCTAGCTACTCCAGTAGCAATTAAAGCAGTGCCACCCAGTAAAAGGTTCCTTAAACATGGACAGAACATCCGAGATGTCAGCAACAAAGAAAACTGGTGAGTATGTTACCTTTGTAAAGAAAGTTCGTGTGTTATTTGAGGAGGACATTTAAAAATTAACATTTGACCATCCTGGCCAACATAGTGAAACCTTGTCTCTACTAAAAATACAAAAATTAGCCAGGTGTGGTGGTGCACACCTGTAGTCCCAGCTACTCGGGAGGCTGAGGCAGGAGAATCGCTTGAATCTGGGAAGCGGAGGTTGCAGTGAGCGGAGATGGCTTCACTCACTCCGGCCTGGCAACAGAGTGAGACTCTATCTCAAAAAAAAAAAGAAAAAAACATTTAAATGTTAGTAAAATTTGGTTTTAATTGACATTTGCCAGCTTAATAGCCTGTCTCTATCTTTTGATACAGAACTTGTGATCCCTGAATCTCAGATACCCAAATTATCCAGTTTAATGGTATCAGTGGGAATCTATCCTCAATTATTTTATGTGTAAAATATATAGCCACAGTATTGTGTCATTTGTCTTAATGGCTTTTAATTATATTAAATTGATATTTTTTATTTGTATCTGTTGCAGAAATTCTAGTGGATCTATCCATTACAAGAAACTGAACAGAATGAGATTAAAGCAGAGCTGGACCGATTTTATCATTCACATTCCCCTGCCTCTTTCCCCTTTTTAAACATTGACCCATTTTAAAGAGGAACATGAACATTAACATCATAATATGCTTTTTACGAAGTTTCGATAAGGTTTAACCTTAGTCTTGTTGACATATAGTCCGGTCATTCACTCTTTAAGGATTATTAGTGTTTCATTGATACTAAATTACCCAGCTTAATCAACAGAATGGTTTAAGTAGTACCAGGAAGTAGGACAAGTAATTTTAAAAATATAAAGGTGTTTGCTACTCAGATGAGGCTGCCCCTGACCTGGCCAGGGAGACATTGCTGCCAGCCAGCTCTGCCTTCCCATCATCTCCTTTCAGGACCGTCCCACACCTTTTACTTCCTCAGTGCTGTCTGAAGATGCAGTGGCTGTTTGCAAACAACATGAACACCAGTTAAACTAATAAGGAAAAAAGGGAGATTTCCAGGCCTGGGTAACTATATACTGTGACCACTGGAGGTGGAGACAGGTCCCGACAGTTGGAACCAGGAACTCTGGAGGTGGAGACAGGTCCCAACAGTTGGAACCAGGAACTCTGGAGGTGGAGACAGGTCCCGACAGTTGGAACCAGGAACTCGAGGTGGAGACAGGTCCCGGCAGTTGGAACCAGGAACTGGAGGTGGAGACAGGTCCCGGCAGTTGGAACCAGGAACTCTGCTGTCAGGTTGTGAGTTTGTTTCTCTTTTCTCCCAGCTTTTCACTGGGTGGAGTCTTTTCTCTCACGTCAGCTCTTTCTATCACATGGCAGCTGACCTCTCAGGCTCCACTCTCGAGCTTGGACACCCAGTAGACCCCGAACCTCACTCTCTCTAAAAGGTTCTGAGGGCTCGTCCTAGGCCAGGGGCCTTCCTGTGCACTGTTAGCTGTGGCCACGGGAGCCCCTAGAGCTGCCTGGTAGCTTCAGGCTGACCTGCTTATCAAGCCTACGAGCCTCTGATTTAAGTACAACTGGAAAGTAGTATCTCATTAAGTTCATGATAGTGCTTTTGGAGAACTTGTCAAATTACAGCCAATGAGAAAATAAGGACCTAACATACTGTGGAGAACCATTAAAAATTTGAGAAGAAACAATTAAGTATTATGTCAATGTGCTTCAAAGGCTTAGTTTTGGGGATTTGATGCAGTAAAGATTACCCTGTTGTATGATGGTTCCTTGAAAGTCAAATGGGGGACCTGTCCATTGTGCTCTATTAATCTTGTCAGAAAACTGTCACCGAAACAAAACTTGATTTTGTCCTTGTTCTAGAAGTTACTGGGTAGTTGTAAGTATAATTTTTGTTAAATATAATGTAAAATAAAATGTTAAGATATTTAGTTTTGTTTTTCAAAATAAAGCTCTAGTCAGCTTTATGTATGCCATTGACTCTGAAATGTATACCAGCCTTTTACTGTGTACCGTGTGTATATAAATCCTCAGAACCGGATGAGCTGCTTAGGGAGGGAATATATTCAAAGTATACCACAGACCAAATCCTGGAGTTCTCCCAACTTTAGAGGATGGAAAGGGGCAAAATCATCTAGCAAAGGAGACTGAGAAGAGGCCAGTGAAGTAGGAATAAAGTATTTCAAGGAGAGTGACGATTCTGTCAGTATTGCTGAGAATTCAAGTAAAAAGACGACTGAGAATTGACTGTTGGGTTTGGCAAAGTTGATGTTGACAACATTGATTAATTTTTATGGAGTGCTGGTATTAGGAGTCTGTAGTGAATGGAAGAGAAAATAGCTGAGGAGGTAAAACAGTGGCTGTAGACAGCTCTTTTGAGGAGTTTTGCTAAAGAAGGGAGGCAAGAGAAGGGGCAGTAGCTAGAAGAGGTTATGTAGTGAAGAGGTTTTTTAAAGATGAGTGTATTAGTCTGTTCTCACACTGCTAATAAAGACACCCAAGACTGGGTAATTTATAAAGGAAAGGTTTAATGGACTCACAGTTCCACATGGCTGGGGAGGCCTCACAATCATGGCAGAAGGCGAAGTGGGAAGCGAGATGCGTCTTAACATGGTGGCAGGCAAGAGGGCATGTGCAGGGGAACTCCCCTTTATAAAACCATCATTTCTCGGGAGACATACTATCATGAGAACAGCATAGGAAAGACCCACCCCCATGATTCAGTTACCTCCCACTGCATCCTTCCCACGACTTGTGGGAATTATGGGAGCTACAATTCAGGTGACATTTGGGTGAGGACCCAGTCAAACCACATCAGTGGGCAATAATGACTTAAGCATTTCTGATTATCTGCAAGGGAGCACACTTGTTTAGTGGTGGCTCCTCAGTTTGTCCAAGTCATATTTCCCTAACCCTTACCACCTCCCTCCTATGATCCTAGTTTCTGTTTCTTAGAACTGATGCTTCCAGCTTGTCAAGCTTCAGACATTGGGATCTTTCAAGTGTGTCTTCCCACTGCTGTTCAAATGAAATCCAAGATCTTTATTTTGGCTTACATGACCCTATGTGATTTGACCGCAGCTTGCTTCTCTCTCCTGCCCCTTGTGCTCCAGCCACACACCACCCTCTTCCACTCCGTTCTTCCTACCCCCAGGCCTTACATAGGCTGCTCTCATCCTGGAATACTTTTTCCCACCCACTCTGCTAACACTCCCTCATCCTTAATTGGTGTATACTTGATGTTTTTGTCTGCCCCGCACTACTGCCCTTAAGAACTTACAGGCCAGCTCCAGGCTCAACCAAGCAGCATCACAACTTCCGACCACAGCAGTCAAGTAGGTCAATGCAAGCCCATTCTGGGACCGGGGAAGTACCGAGAGAGAGCAGCACACTTCTGGAGATGCAGAGGTACAGCTGGAGCCGTGAAGGGAGGGCTGGCCGGAGTGGAGGAGCCCTTGCCACAGAGTTGAGGTGGTGGTGGAGCTCAAGGATCAGCTGGGCCTGAAGTAAGCTAGCTCCACCCTGGACTTTTCTGTTAAATGATGCATAAATTCCTTGCCCTTGAGCTAGCTGGAGTTTTCTGTTACTTCAGACTTTGAGCCCTGGCTAATACGCTCTCCGATTAAGTATCATTTTATCAAAGACTTTACCTATCTTCCTGGTTTAAAAGAGATCTTCCCCCTTAGTTCTTTCTCAGCACCTTATTCTCGTCTTTCATAGTATTTGGTAGAATTTAACAAATTCGATGTAATAAAATATTTGGGTATACATTGATTTAATATTTGTCTCCCCCACTGGACCACAAAAGCTCAATGAGGGCAAGGACCTTGTTTGCTTACTTTGTCCATTACCCAGGCACCTAGGTTTAAAAGGTTTATTGTGTGAATTAGTGATTACATTAAAGAGTTGAGATCTTACAATGCCAGGCATGGTTCTAAATGCTATATATACTTATTAATGTGTGCAATTAACTCTTTGAGGTAGGTACCCAATTTTTCAAATGAGGAAATTGAGGCTTTAATGATTAACTTTCCATGTCCGATTTCCCATCCCAAGTCTTGGTTGCCAAGCCCTACAGAGGGTCTTTTAACATCTTTCTACCACTACCCTGATTCTCAACTAGATTATTACAATCTTTTTTTTTTTTTTTTTTTTTTTTTTTTTTTTTTTTTTGAGACGGAGTCTCGCTCTGCTCACCAGGCTGGAGTGCTGTGGCCGGATCTCAGCTCGACTGCAAGGCTCCGCCTCCCGGGCTTCGGATGCCATTCTCCTGCCTCAGCCTCCCGAGTCGCTGGCGACTACAGGCGCCGCCGCACCTCGCGCCGCTAGATTTTTAGTTTTTAGTAGAGACGGGGTTTTCACCGTGTTAGCAGGATGCGTCTCGATCTCCTGACATCGTGATCCGCCCCATCTCGCCCTCCCAAAGCTGCTTGGGATTACAGGCTTGAGCCACCACGCCCGGCCGATTATTACAATTCTTTAGAATAGTCTGGAACTCCTGCCAAAGGTCAGTAGGTAAGTGCTTTACTGAATGTGAGTTCATCATTTCCTCTTGTTCGTGCTGTGCCCTTTACTGGAGCACTCCACTTGAAGGAGTTGAACAAGCTTAAATGCCATCTGTAGAAAACCTTGAAGGAGTTGAACAAGCTTAAATGCCATCTGTAGAAAACCTTCCATTATCCTACCACAGTTTCAGTAGCAGTTCTTTCTTGTGACATTTTTCTGTCCACCTTTTATCAATATTTGCACCTTTTCCTCCTTACTAGACTGTAAGATTTTGAGGAAGGATCCGTATCTGTGTCAAATCTTGGTATTGCCAGGTTCACAGCATCTGGTACATGCAATAGGCACTCATCTAAAATTTTCAAGGATTTTTGAATATCCCTCAGGAGGTTCACTTCATTCTTTTTTTCTTTTTTTTTTTTAATGCCTCCCTCTCACCCAGGCTGGAGTGCAGTAGCAAGATCTTGCCTCACTGCAACCTCTGCCTCCCAGGTTCAAGCGATTCTCCTGCCTCAGCCTCCCAAGTAGCTAGGATTATAGGCGCCTGCTACCACATCTGGCTAGTTTTTGTATTTTTAGTAGAGACTAGGTTTCACCATGTTGGTCAGGCTGGTCTCGAACTCCTGACCTCGTGATCTGCCCACCTCAGCCTCCCAAAGTGCTGGGATTACAGGCATGAGCCACTGAGCCTGGCCCACTTCATTCTTAAATTGCTCTAATTTCATCAAATTCCATTAATTTTTTTTTTTTTTTTTTTTTTTTTTTTGAGACGGAGTCTTGTTCTGTTGCCCAGGCTGGAGTGCATTGGTGCTAGTTCAGCCCACTGCAAGCTCCACCTCCTGGGTTCCCACCATTCTGCCTCAGCCTCCCAAGTAGCTGGGACTACAGGCGCCCTCCACCACGCCTGGCTAATTTTTGTATTTTTAGTAGATATGGGGTTTCACTGTGTTACCCAGGCTGGTTTTGAACTCCTGACCTCAGGTCATCTGCCCACCTCGGCCTCCCAAAGTGCTGAGATTACAGGTGTGAGCTACTGCACCTGGCCAAATTCTGGTTAAATTTTCTTGTGAGTTGGTTGTAACTGGGTTGACATACTACCGTGGGTAGAGCAAGAAATTCTGAACAGCTGAAGGTGCAAATTGAAGAGGCTAGAAATACCTTTTTCCTCTTTTTAGAATAGCTTACCTTTACTGAATATTCACTGCCCACCAGGCTCTCCCCTAGTTTCACTGACTTCTCCCAAGTTTTATGAGGTAGGGATATCATTACACCTTCCTATAATAAAGTCTGTATTAACATTCCCAGGCTAAGGACTTTTGCTTATTACAAGTACTTTTTAGTATTAAAATTACTTTTATGTTTAGCTTATTTCCCCTAAGGATGTCTTAAGGGGGAGAATCCATGATTTTGTCTTCACAGAATAGTTGCCTAGCCATGATTAATCCTTTCTAACACAATAAACATAACTTCCTTCAAGCTTGTGCCTTGCAGACTCCAGGAAATTAGTTATTTGCAAAAGCAACCTATATTTAAGTAATAGAAGACAAACCAGAACAGGCAGACATCTGGCTGCTCTTAACACATTCAAAGTGGAAACTATGACCATGTCATTTTTTTTTTAAGAGAGGCATTTTGAGTTTGTATAAAAACTGAATAGGTCTACTGTAGATAACTAGGCAAAAATTGCTAATTGTAGGGGATAACATTACTGCAGTAATAGTGTGTCAGTGTAGTGTGGGTGGATGCCAGACTATAAGAAACTGAGTATGAAAGAACATTATTTCTGGAAATGTTTCAACTAGTCCTCTATTTTTGGCTACCTAGGTCCAATGACCCATTTTTGAGCTGTTAAAAGTAGCCCCTCAATCTCGGCCTCATTGTCACCTATAAATGACCACTGTAGTCACTGTATCTCAGTTGTGGTTGCATGAGATAATGCTGGTAAAGTTGTTCCTCAGCACAGTATCAGTGTTCCTTACTTACGGGGTCATGTCTGGATAAACTCATCATGAGTTGAAAATATCCTGTCAGAAGTGCCCTTTCTACTTAAAATGTGTTCAGTTCACAGCGGGTTTATTGGGATGTAGCGCCATAATGAGCTGAGGACCGTAGTGAATGGCTTATCACTTACGCTCCATCGCAAAGCTGAAAAATCTAAAGTTGAACTATCATAACTTGGGAGCCATCTGTGTTTGGCACAAGTAAACACTTAAGTCATAAACTTGATTTAGTGTTGCTTTCTCAGTTTCACAAAAACAAGTCTGAAATGTGTTTAATTGAAAAAGAGATATATCGAGTTCAGCTCTTTATTTAGTATGTTCAATTTTGGAGAATCTTAAACCTAGCCTAATAATGTTTCTCTCTACCCCCATTCACACCTGCCTCTCATATGCATAAAACCGATACCTAAAGCATTACCTGAGTCAATGATCAGCTGGGCATAACCGTCCCAGTTTTTGTATACCGTGAAAAACTAAAAAGACATAGGCAATGTCATGTACTGTAACACATATTCCAAAGGGAAAACATCAATTCCAAAATACCTATGAGCCAATGAGGCAACCAGGGCAGACACTAAAGCACTGAGCAAGACACTGTCATGACGACTATTTCTATTTTATATGTGGGGAAACAGCTCAGTTATTACTTAAAGCCACACTTACTTACCAAAGCCCGAAATAAAGAAGTCTTTTGATTCTTAGCATTATATTCAATAAATTCTACTAGATATTCTCTAACTGTACTTTTAATGGAATATTGAAATCTTTAAAGGAAAAATTCCATGTTGGAACCAAGCAAAGGGTGGAATGTGACAAACCAGCTCAACCACTTTGGCGTACAAAGTCCTTTATTTAGTTCCTACCCTCTTCATCTGCATAGTAAATCATAGGGATCTTCCCCCCACGAATAGGAAGTTAATCATGGCTATTCTCCAAAAAGCTAGGTGTAAATTAACTTTATGGCTCCACTCTATCTAATCTGAATGAATAAACAACCTAAAGGTTTGGGGTAAACCCCAGCACAGAAGAGGCACCAGATCTCGGCTCCAGGTTGGTCTCTGCCACTGCTAACAGGGACACCAGTTCCACAGAATCATTAGATTTTTAAATGGCTGTTTTTCTAGGTACCAGATAAAACTAGTGCAATTTAATTGCTGCTAGTACTTTTTTTTAAATTTTGGGATATACATTTTCACTTGGCTACTGTAACAAACTAAATGGAATTTACAGTATAGTCATACCGTTCATAAACTTCAAAATGAGAATAGTGCCATGGAAGAGTTCCAGTTTTAACACCACTTTACGGCCGATAACCAGTATTTATTGTTTTCTCATTTGCCAGGCACTATTCTAAGCTCTTTTAAAATATTCAATCTTGACAATCCTATAGGCCATTATCTCCATTTTACAAAATAAAGATTCAAATAATTTATCCAAGTTTGCAGAGCCACCGCTGCAGTCAGGATTTAAATGTTTTGCTGCACTGGTCTGCATCATTGCTTTACTGCCTCTCTAATCGGATGCACGCCAGTGCCTAGCACACAAGAGGATGTGTGAATACCTCCTACTCACTCAACCTGACCTTGTCCCTGGCTCTTCTCCCTCGGTCTTAAGATTTTTCCTTCACCCCTCCCTCCATGTGCAGATCTCCAGGGTAAACCTTTCTACCTCTACCGAAACCCTTGTTTCCTCTGAACTCGTTTTCCAGCCTTCAAAATGCCCTATTCCCCACGTTAAAAATATAAGTCCTCGGCCGGGCGCGGTGGCTCAAGCCTGTAATCCCAGCACTTTGGGAGGCCGAGATGGGCGGATCCCGAGGTCAGGAGATCGAGACCATTCTGGCTAACATGGTGAAACCTCGTCTCCACTAAAAAATACAAAAAACTAGCCGGGCGACGAGGCGGGCGCCTGTAGTCCCAGCTACTTGGGAGGCGGAGGCAGGAGAATGGCGTGAACCTGGGAGGCGGAGCTTGCAGTGAGCTGAGATCCGGCCACCGCACTCCAGCCTGGGCGACAGAGCAAGACTCCGTCTCAAATAAATAAATAAATAAATAAATAAATAAATAAATAAATAAAAATAAAAATAAAAG
>NW_016803927.1:58045-63135 GCF_001698545.2 Rhinopithecus bieti
TATATATATATATATATATAAGTCCTCATTGTGGTGCCTGTTCTTCAGCCTTTTATGTCATGGTACCCTGATCAAGGCAGGGCAATCTCTTCCAACACAGCTTCTTCACCTTGCCTCAGCTTATACTATTCCAAACTGCCTCTGCTGCCACTTGAGCTCAATCTCACGTCCTTTCCAACTGCATACAGCCGTCTACACAAACACGTTTGATTTCATACAATCCCGTGGCTTTCTTGTTCTGCCCCTTTGGGCTTAACCATACCCTCCTCCACTACTTAGTATAAACCCTGTTCCCAGGCCTCCATTAACTTTCACACTCAGGCTGATTACACACATATATTTAACAGTACAGTTTTACACAGAATGCTAAGAGCACTTTTCTTCATATTTTACAGAAGGGCTTGAAACATACAGACTTTCCATTAGTAATCATACAATAGCACATCTGAATCTAATTCCTAAATAGATGATGCATTATAATTTTAGAATTTAAAGGCTTAATGGTAATAATCAGGGGAGGAAAAGAGTAAGTTTATTTTACGTAACTGACGGAAAAATAAATTCAAGAAATTGTAAATAGAATTTAATATGGTCTCATGCGCCCTGAAGGAGGTGGTGCCCGATTTGGAGGGGTAATTGCTATGTCCAAGTAATCTCCTATCTGGAACTTCTGCGACTGCAGGGTCATGGAATCATCAGTCCCCTTTCTGCCAGACATGGTGCTGCCAATCTCCTTAACTCTGCAAGAAGGAAAATCAACTGTTAATGGATCAAAACCAGGGAATCCCAGCATGTGCTACGAAGTGAATCCGGCACCGGATCTGCTCCATCACTTTATAACACGGCTCCAAAACTTAAGAACTTTATTAAGCCAAACCAGGTCTGAGTATAAACCCTGTTCTCCCACTAATAAGACTCACTGAAGGAGTGATCTCTATCAGTTAAAACATACTAAAAACACAGAGATTAACAGGACTTACAAATGAGAAGTTACCTACCGATAGCCGGGTCTTTTCACATCAGTAAAAACAATTGCAAAATTGAAGTGAGTGCCCTTCTTTCTAGCTTCTGGGTAGACTTCCTTTACTAAGCTTGTCAGTTCTTTCAAGGTTGCATCCATCCTGGATTTTTTTAAAAGAAGACATTTACATTTGTTTAATCAGCAATATTATTAAAAGGATACTGACAATGAGTTAATCACATATATGAGTTGTGACTTACGTTAGAAACTGCCAGGGTCTTATACTAGAGTTGAATTTTAAAGCAGCTAAAAATACTATTTGCCTCCAAAAACTCCGTGTACCAGCCTTACTGCTGGAAATTTCAATTAATTAGACTCTTAGTGCTAAAAGGGACTTCAGAGATTCTATATGCTATCTTCTGTTGCTACACAACACCCTATGGCCCAGTGATTTACCTAAAGGTAACTAGTCCAAATAAACCCAAATATGCAAAATACATGTATCCCATTAGTTCTAAGACATGTACTCTTCCACATTTTAGCATCTCTGAAATTGGAGTGTATCTTAGAATCAATGTACTAGGAAAGCATTTTCATACTGACACGTTTTGTTTTTGAGAATCTCGCTGTGTCGCCCAGGTTGCAGTGCAGTGGCCTGACCTTGGCTCACTGCAACCTCCGCCTCCTAGGTTCAAGCAATTCTCCTGCCTCAGCCTCCTGAGTAGCCGGGATGACAGGTGCACGGCACCACGCCCAGCTTTTTTTTCGTATTTTTAGTAGAGACAGGGTTTCACCATGTTGGCCATGCTGGTCTCGAACTCCTGACTTCAACTGATCCACCTATCTTGGCCTCCCAAAGTGCTGGGATTGATTACAGGCGTGAGCCACTGTGCCCCGCCAGATGTGTTTCTTCTTTCTTAGATGGAATCTTAAGTTTTACGACAAATAAGAGTCCTAGAGCCAATGAAATATACAAAATTTTCTTAGGATGAAGCACAGGCTCTTGTCACAATAAAGTCTCTTACCCTGCAAATACTGATTTGAATGCAACTTTCATATAGTCCCCTGAGCTAATAGGGCACAATCTGAAAAAATATTTTAAAATATAAGCATCTTAGAAATAACCTAGTATACATTTTTTTGCCAGGTGCGGTGGCTCATGCCTGTCATCCCAGCACTTTGGGAGGCCAAGGTGGGTGGATCACCTGAGGCCAGGAGCTGAAGTTTGAGACCAGCCTGGCCAACATGGTGAAACCCCGTTTACTAAAATTACAAAAATTAGCCAGGCGTGGTGGCACACATCTGTAGCCTATAATCCCAGCTACTCGAGAGGCTGAGGCAAGAGAATCGCTTGACCTGGGAGGCAGAGGCTGCAGTGAGCCAAGATTGTGCCACTGTATTCCAGCCTGGGCGACAGTGAGACTGTCTCAAAAACAAAAACAAAAAAACCTGAGGTCACACTGGTTTATCTGTCTCAGAGGTGAGTTTTTTTTTTTTTAACCTGATATTTTGATGTTATTCTGTGTCAATTACAGATTGAGTATCCCTTAACCAAAATACATGGGACTAGAAGTGCTTTGGGTTTTTTCAGATTTTAGAATTTCTGCAGATACGTAAGGTATCTTGGGGTTGTGACCCCAGTTTAAGTAAGAAACTCATTTATGTTTCAAACATACCTTATACACGGCCGGAATATAATTTTATACATCATTTTAAGTAATTTTGTGCATGAAAGGAAGTTTGGTGCACGCCTGTAATCCTAGCTATTCAGGAGGCTGAGGCAGGAGAATCGCTTGAACCTGGGAGGCAGAAGTTGCAGTGAGCCAAGATTGCACCACTGCCCTCCAGCCTGGGGGACAGAGCAAGTCTCTCTCTCAAAAAAAAAAAAAGTTTGTGTCAAGAACTTATGTGTGCAATTTTCCACCGGTGTCATGTCAGCTCTCAAAGTTTCAGATTTTGTGGCATTTCAGATTTTGCATTTGCAATGCTCAATCTATATTCTGATACACAGTACATACTTATGATGATATATACCAGAAATAATTTTTTCCTTCTAAAAATATTTTCAATATTGTCTTGCTCTTAATGAATTTGGGGGATTTATATCACACCTTTTATCAGTTCTGACAGTGTGAAACCTACACAAGCTTCCCACCTTCTAAGGACTAACTTTCCAGACCAACAATTGGAGTGCCAAGTGTTGCTTTTTCATCACTAGTCAGAAGCTTGAGGACAGGGTGGGGTTCAGTACTTGTGTCAGCTTGACGAAGCTACAGCCCCCAGATATTCAACCAAACACTAACCTAGGTATTGCTGTGAGATACTTTATAGATGTGATTAAAGTCAACCACCAATTGACATTAAATTCAAGGGGCTATCCTATATAATCTGGGTAGGCCTGATTCTATTAGTTGAAAGGCCCTAAGAGCAGCCTTTCCTTCCTGAGAACCTGCCCTACAGATTTGACAATTAAAGTACCTAGACAGCCCCCACAATCACGTAGGCCAATTCTTTGCAATAAAGCTCTCTTTTTTTGGGGGGGATGGAGTCTGCTCTGTCGCCCAGGCTGGAGGACGTGGCGCCGATCTCGGCTCACTGCAACCTCTGCCACCTGGATTCAAGCAATTCTCCTGCCTCAGCCTCCCACGTAGTTGGGATTACAGGCACCCACCACCACACTTGGCTAATTTTTGTATTTTTAGTAGAGACAGGGTTTTGCCATGTTGACCAGGCTGGTCTCCAACTCCTGACCTCATGATCTGCCCACCTCTGCCTCCCAAAGTGCCACCGCGCCCAGCAGAAATCAATCTCTTAACACATCTCTCCCAATTCTGTTTTTCTGGCTGAGCCATGACTGACTTTGGCAAGCACAGCCTGCCTCCACTGGGCTCCTCTGGAATCCCACTCCTTTTTCCATAGCTTGTCGGGGCTGCCTACTTTAACCTCACAGTCTACTTCTATTGAGAATTTCCAGCATATGTTAACTAATTTTCCCTCATTACTATTTCTGGGAGTGAGGGCAGGCCTTTGTGTTACCCCCATTACCAATCATCCAGTCTTTCAGAATCTCTTCTTTGGCCACCATTTTGAGATATAACTTAAGGTTGTTCCTTCTTTGTTTGGTTGCAATTTATGGACAGGCAGTTCAGGACAGGATTTTTTTTGTAATTTTTTTTTCTTGATTCAGAGGAGAAGGTCTGTGGAACAACCTCACCTGCCATCTTAACCCTAAAAATCACTCTATTCATCCGCTTTCCCTGATAAAAGGACTACAGGGAGGAGCAGTACCCTCTTGACTTTATACCCTCAGGATCTAAGCACACACAGCACCCGGCAAATAGGAACTCTTATTTGTTGGAAGAAACATACACTTCAATTTCTGAAAAGAAATTTTCATCAAGTCATTCAACAGTTCTTCCATATAAGCTAAATCAACCTTCCTGGAACACTTACCCTTGAGTGATGCTTAAATACAAGTATCATACTACTACATAAATTTAACAAGCACCTCCAAATAAGATAAATAAGGTCCCAATATTCAAGGGATTAGCTCTAGTGTACAGGGCTTAAACAGTTTAAAATTATACACATTCAGGCCGGGCGCGGTGGCTCAAGCCTGTAATCCCAGCACTTTGGGAGGCCGAGACGGGCGGATCACGAGATCAGGAGATCGAGACCATCCTGGCTAACACGGCGAAACCCCGTCTCTACTAAAATACAAAAAACTAGCCGGGCGAGGTGGCGGGCGCCTGTAGTCCCAGCTACTCGGGAGGCTAAGGCAGGAGAACGGCGTAAACCCGGAGGCGGAGCTTGCAGTGAGCTGAGATCCGGCCACTGCACTCCAGCCTGGGCGACAGAGCAAGGCTCTGTCTCAAAAATAAATAACATAACATAACATAACATAACATAACATAACATAACATAAAAAAATAAAATAAAATAAAATAAAATAAAATAAAATAAAAAAGAAAACTCTAGCTATAATTACGGTCTTTTTTCAGACAGAAATTGATTAATTCACTTCTATCAGAATTAAATATGTGGGCACAGGAGGCATCAGGCTTAGGTTGGAACTATGGAATCTCAGCACTAAAGCATCTAACTTAGTGACCTCAGGCATTTCTCTCAG